>NC_089873.1:160252500-160487500 GCF_040182565.1 Anser cygnoides | reverse complement strand
GGGAAGGGAAGGGAAGGGAAGGGAAGGGAAGGGAAGGGAAGGAAGGAAGGGAAGGGAAGGGAAGGAAGGGAAGGGAAGGGAAGGGAAGGAAGGGAAGGAAGGAAGGAAGGAAGGGAAGGGAAGGGAAGGAAGGGAAGGGAAGGGAAGGGAAGGGAAGGAAGGAAGGAAGGAAGGGAAGGAAGGGAAGGGAAGGAAGGGAAGGGAAGGGAAGGGAAGGAAGGGAAGGGAAGGGAAGGGAAGGGAAGGAAGGAAGGGAAGGGAAGGGAAGGGAAGGGAAGGGAAGGAAGGGAAGGGAAGGGAAGGGAAGGAAGGGAAGGAAGGAAGGGAAGGGAAGGGAAGGGAAGGGAAGGGAAGGAAGGAAGGAAGGAAGGAAGGAAGGGAAGGGAAGGGAAGGAAGGGAAGGGAAGGAAGGGAAGGGAAGGGAAGGAAGGAAGGGAAGGGAAGGGAAGGGAAGGGAAGGGAAGGGAAGGAAGGAAGGAAGGAAGGAAAGGAAAGGAAAGGAAAGGAAAGGAAAGGAAAGGAAAGGAAAGGAAAGGAAAGGAAAGGAAAGGAAAGGAAAGGAAAGGAAAGGAAAGGAAAGGAAAGGAAAGGAAAGGAAAGGAAAGGAAAGGAAAGGAAAGGAAAGGAAAGGAAAGGAAAGGAAAGGAAAGGAAAGGAAAGGGAAGAGGAAAGGGAAGAGGAAAGGGAAGAGGAAAGGGAAGAGGAAAGGAAGAGGAAAGGGAAGGAAGGGAAGGGAAGGAAGGAAGGGAAGGGAAGGAAGGAAGGAAGGAAGGAAGGGAAGGGAAGGAAGGGAAGGGAAGGGAAGGAAGGAAGGGAAGGGAAGGAAGGAAGGGAAGGGAAGGAAGGGAAGGGAAGGGAAGGGAAGGGAAGGGAAGGAAGGAAGGAAGGGAAGGGAAGGGAAGGGAAGGAAGGAAGGGAAGGAAGGAAGGAAGGGAAGGAAGGAAGGAAGGGAAGGGAAGGGAAGGAAGGGAAGGGAAGGAAGGGAAGGAAGGAAGGAAGGGAAGGAAGGGGAAGGGAAGGGAAGGGAAGGAAGGAAGGGAAGGAAGGAAGGAAGGAAGGGAAGGAAGGAAGGGAAGGAAGGAAGGGAAGGGAAGGGAAGGGAAGGGAAGGAAGGGAAGGAAGGAAGGAAGGGAAGGGAAGGGAAGGAAGGAAGGGAAGGAAGGAAGGGAAGGAAGGAAGGGAAGGGAAGGAAGGAAGGGAAGGGAAGGAAGGAAGGAAGGAAGGAAGGAAAAGGGAAGGAAAGGAAAGGAAAGGAAAGAGAAGGAAAGGAAAGGAAAGGAAAGGAAAGGAAAGGAAAGGAAAGGAAAGGAAAGGAAAGGAAAGGAAAGGAAAGGAAAGGAAAGGAAAGGAAAGGAAAGGAAAGGAAAGGAAAGGAAAGGAAAGGAAAGGAAAGGAAAGGAAAGGAAAGGAAAGGAAAGGAAAGGAAAGGAAAGGAAAGGAAAGGAAAGGAAAGGAAAGGAAAGGAAGAAGGAAGAGGAAAGGGAAGAGGAAAGGGAAGAGGAAAGGAAGGGAAGGAAGGAAGGAAGGAAGGGAAGGGAAGGGAAGGAAGGGAAGGAAGGAAAGGTAAGGAAAGGTAAGGGAAGGGAAGGGAAGGAAGGGAAGGAAGGGAAGGGAAGGGAAGGGAAGGGAAGGAAGGAAGGAAGGGAAGGGAAGGAAGGGAAGGGAAGGGAAGGGAAGGAAGGAAGGGAAGGGAAGGAAGGGAAGGAAGGAAGGAAGGGAAGGAAGGGAAGGGAAGGGAAGGAAGGGAAGGAAGGAAGGGAAGGAAGGAAGGAAGGAAGGGAAGGAAGGAAGGGAAGGGAAGGGAAGGGAAGGGAAGGGAAGGAAGGAAGGGAAGGGAAGGGAAGGAAGGAAGGAAGGAAGGGAAGGAAGGAAGGGAAGGAAGGAAGGAAGGAAGGAAGGAAGGAAGGGAAGGAAGGAAGGAAGGAAGGGAAGGGAAGGGAAGGGAAGGGAAGGAAGGAAGGGAAGGGAAGGGAAGGAAGGAAGGAAGGGAAGGGAAGGGAAGGGAAGGGAAGGAAGGAAGGGAAGGGAAGGAAGGAAGGAAGGAAGGGAAGGAAGGAAGGGAAGGAAGGAAGGAAGGGAAGGAAGGAAGGAAGGGAAGGGAAGGAAGGAAGGGAAGGAAGGAAGGGAAGGGAAGGGAAGGAAGGAAGGGAAGGAAGGAAGGGAAGGAAGGAAGGAAGGGAAGGAAGGAAGGAAGGAAAGGAAAGGAAAGGAAAGGAAAGGAAAGGAAAGGAAAGGAAAGGAAAGGAAAGGAAAGGAAAGGAAAGGAAAGGAAAGGAAAGGAAAGGAAAGGAAAGGAAAGGAAAGGAAAGGAAAGGAAAGGAAAGGAAAGGAAAGGAAAGGAAAGGAAAGAGGAAAGGAAAGAGGAAAGGAAAGAGGAAAGGAAAGGGAAGAGGAAAGGGAAGAGGAAAGGAAGAGGAAAGGGAAGAGGAAAGGAAGAGGAAAGGGAAGGAAAGGGAAGAGGAAAGGGAAGAGGAAAGGGAAGGAAAGGGAAGGAAAGGGAAGGAAGTTTTCCCTGGCAATTATCACTCAGCTATTAAAAAAATAAATAAAAATCTAGGTGGCACTCTTCTGACCGCCAAAAATATCAGGATACCAACTGGATCCAGATTTCTTTGCCAGTTCAGAATTACCTCACCACTAGTGCCTAGCTGTAAACCTCTAGCAGAACTGGCTGCTTGCCTGCCTTCAGTCCCAATGAGGAATTTGTGTTCATAAATCCAAATGTGCTGGCTCTCACAGCCTGCTGGCATTAGAACCTTCACCCTGCTTTCAGTCAGGAATTTCATAGTCACACTGATTTTTTTTTCTGACTGTAAGAAACTAACATCCTATATTTCTGAACTTCTGTATATTAAATTGTTGGACAGTTAAGCTTATCTCCTTGAGGATGTGTCCAGTTGTGAAGGTCTGGCAATTTCCCAAATTATTCCTCCAATTTGACTGGATTACCAAAAGAGGCCATGGCACTAGAAAACCTTCAATATTTTTAAATTAATAGTTATCGTGGAATTAGGATAATGCTGTTTTATTGATGTGAAATGAAAGGAATATTGGACCAGGCCTTTACATGTCTATTCTGTCCTCCATTTATAATTAATAGAGAAAGACAGAGACCTTTAGGCCATGATTCACCTGAGTCTAATGTAGATGTCTAAAATAACTCTTGGACTTGCATACTTAAACTGTCTATTTCTTTTCACTTACTTTAAATGAATATGTATACAGTCATCTACATTGCAAGTGTGAAGAATCCCACCAAGGGATCTACAAGTGTTTCCTTTTTATTTGAAGAGTGACCATTTGATCTTTTCAGTCAGTGTATTTTAGTCACTCTCTAGAAGCTAAGTGTTGTAAAGTGCTACAAGGTCATTGCAAAAGACCCAGTTCATTTATGCAAATATGTTACTGGAAATTTAACAGCTTGTTGTATTTTAGTGTAATTTATAAACCAATCAGAACATCTATTCATCTCTTAATGTACACATTTTTGACCATTAACTTTATTTAATCAGATTTCCTGTGAAAAAAATGCATACATCAATTAGATCAGTTTATATTTTATTTAGCAGCCAAAAGACAATCTGTTAATAAACTTCTGGTGTGACTTGCTATCAAAAACAATTCAAGTATCTGAATATAAGTAGTCTTCTTATTTTATTTATCTTTCTTTTCTGACAGCTTTCTATTTAATTTTGAGGAGAGTGAAAAGTATGGACTCTTCCATAGGCAAATCAGAGACACAAACTTTTTTTTTTTTTTAAAGGTGCATTTCCCTGCATAAAAACAACATTGGCAAGGCATTTCATATAGGCAGTCATTACGTAAAACAAAAGAATAACATGAAATTTTACAGCTCTCTTCTTTTAAATGCAATATAAATAACATTTCATAATACTGATTAGCCCCGGGAAAAGTCATGCCAGAGCACACTGTTGTTTTCTATCCTCTTAAAGCTTTGTCAGCTATAGAAGAAACTTATTTTGAAAAATTACATGCATGCAAATTGAATTCTGATCCAGTGATTTACTGTATGTCTGTAGGGCACAGTATGATTTTTGCAGCCAAAGAAGTAGTTTTGAACAGTAATTTAATGTGTTGAATATTTTAGCAGATAACAGGTTACTTTATCCCTCTGTCAATGCAATAACTACTTACACAGAAAATAGAGATAATAGAAATAGAACAGGAAATGGAACATTCTAGGTATTAACGTGGGAAGAAGAGTTAAGAAAAGTCATAAGTAATAGTAATCAAATATCAGCAGTGCATGCAATAATATTCTGAAAATATTTACCTCTAGCTCACTTTTTTTCTTTGGCTTCCGGTTACCAACCTGTAACAGTTGTGAGTGATGACAATAGCAAGACTGATACTTTTCCTTCTGGGTGGTACTTCTCATGTAATCTATAGGGATCTATTTAAATGTCAGATGAGGTCTTAGATCACCTCACAGGAAGAATAACAAAATATAATAAGAAAATAGATGTACTTAAACAAGTTCTGGGTATGCGTGCTTGCAGCCTGGAAAGCCAACCATATGGACTGCATCAAAATAAGTGTAGCCAGCAGGTCGAAGGAGGTGATTCTCACCCTCTACTATGCTCTTGTGAGACTCCACAGAATCCAGCTCCGGGGCCTCCAACATAAGAAAGACATGGATGGACCTATTAGAGCGAGTCCAGAGGAGGGCCACAAGAATGATCAAAGGACTGGAGCACTTCTCCTCTGAAGACAGGATGAGGGAGCTGGACTTGTTCATCCTGGAGAAGTGAAGGCTCCAGGGAGATCTTGTAGTGGCCTTCCAGTACCTAAAGGGGGCCTACAAGAAGGCAGGAGAGAGACTGTTCGTCAAGAGGGGTGTAGGGATAGGACAAGAAGTAATAGCTTTAAACTGAAAAAGGGTAGATTTAGATTGGATGTTAGGCGGAAATTCTTTACTCAGAGGGTGGTGGAGCACTGGACCAGGTTGCCCAGAGAAGCTGTGCTTGCTTCGTCTTTGGAAGTGTTCAAAGGCCAGGTTGGATAGGGCTTTGACAAACCTGCTCTACTAGTGGCAGGTGTCCCTGCCCACAGCAAGGAGTTTGGAACTAAATGATCCTCAAAGGTCCTTTCCAAACCAAAATATTCTATGATTCTATGATTCAATTTCTAGTTAAGTCTGCTTTAGATACGTGTCTCTGTATCTCTGTGTGTCTCAGAATCGGGCCTCAGAATAACACTATCTTTTTAGGAACCTACAGTCCACAAATGAGCTCTTCTTCCATTCCTCTTAGTGTGCTAGGTCTGGCTGGGATGAAGTTAATTCTCTTCATAACAGCTCCAATGGTGCTATGCCTTAGATTTCTGATCAAAACAATGCTGATAACATACTAATGTTTTAGCTATGGATAAGCAATTTTTGCACAGAGTCAAGGCATCTGTTTCTCACTCTGCCCTTCCAGGTGAATAGGCTGGGGGGGAACCCAGAGGAAGCTGGGAGGGGACACGACTAGACGGGTGACCTGAACTAGCAGAGGAGATAATCCATACATGCTCAGAAATAAAAAGAGAAAAGTGTGGATTTAGGGCCGTTAGCCATATTTTGCTCAGGAACTGGCTGGGCATCAGTCTGCCCTTGGGAGTTGGAGAGTGATTGTGCATCACTTCATTTTGTTTTGTTTTTCCTTTCTTTTCTTCCATTTCTTTACATATTAAACTTTTTTTTTTTTTTTTTTAATCTTGATCCACAAGTTTTTTTGCTTTTTTATATTCCTTTCCTCTTTCTCTATCCAACTGCCAGTGGAAGATAGAGTGACACAAGTGACTGCATGGCGCTTAGCTGTCACCAGGGTTATTCCTTAACACTTAGGCTTTTCTTAGGCTTTTGTTTTGCAGAGTGCATGTTTGTTCTTCTCTCTTTTTTTTTTTTTTTTTTTTTTTGGCTTGCTTGCTGAATTCCCAGGCTATTCAAGAAATCACCATGTCTCCTTTACTCTGACAGAAATGTTAGCAAACTTTGCTAAATCTGTCAGTAAAACAAATCTTCATCATGATAGAGCACCACCTTCATCAGCTTTAATCTGTAGGGCATCTATGGGAATGGTATATAAAAATGTCTGTAAAAATATTTCAATGACACAAAGTTGTTGGGTTTTTTCTTTTTTTCCTTACAGAAACTTTAGCCTTGAAATATATATGTATATTATTTTTTTTTTTCCTCTGAATAGAACATTTTCTATGTGTATTACCACATCAGTAAATGCAGTTTGTTTGTGGCTCATCTTTTTCTTCTGTTGCCAGATACATTTTTTGAATTAACATCTCTGTAATGAGGAAGTATTTTTCCTTACACTTTTGGTATAAAGAAAGACAGAATAGAAAAGGAGGTTGCCAAACCCCCACAGATAAAATTTATTGGGCTTTCAACAGTAAATACAGGGTGAAAAAAAAGACAAACAAACAAAAAAAAAACACCACCAACAAAAAACCTTCAATGACAACAAAAACACTACCACCTTTTACATTATTTTATTCTCTAATAAATAGTTCCAACCTTCCTTCCTGTCTGACAACAAACTCTTTACCATTTTATTTCCTTCCATTTTCTCATTTTTGGTAGCAACACTAAACATTATAAGCATTTCATTCTTCTTCCAGAAGGACAGAAGCATCTATTTTAAGTATTCTTATATGTATACCTAAGTATACAGTATTTAGTATTCAGTAGAAAAGACATGTTGAGATTTATTAACCCTTAAATAGAGATTGAGGTATAGCTCTAGTACCACTTGTTAGTTTTGTTTTACCTTTGAAATTCTTAACTTGAAGGAGGAAAATGGAGAACAGAAGATGAAGATATTTTCTTAGGAAAAGCACAAGTAATTATATCCTTACATAAGTTCTTTATCTGATACTATCATCTTTACCTCTCCATATTGCTTATAAGTACTGTTTGTTTGTTTGTTTGTTTGTTTTAATATATATATATATATATGTTAATATTAACAACATTCTTAGGATTATTCTTATGAGTAATTAAGTACAAAATCATTTAGCCAGACATTTTTATTGAATGCTTTCAAGTTATTAAAAAAGTCAGTTTTTTTGCAAAGTTGTGTTCTGACTACATCGTTACCCTGGACACAAAACATTTTAAATTATTATTTTTATTAATATTATCTAAATATTTATATTCAGTTTCCCTTTAAACTGATAACCTTTCTCAGTAAGAGGTGTGGATAGATAGTCATATAATTCAGCTAATTTTACATGGTGTCCATAAATAACTTGTCTGTTGTGGTGTTTTTTTTTGTTTGTTTGTTTGCTTGCTTGTTTTTTGGCTGGTTGTTTTGTTGTTGTTGTTGTTGTTGTTGTTGTTTGTTTGATTGTTTTGTTTGATTGTTTTGTTTGATTGTTTGTTTTGTCTAGAAAATTAAAATATTATAAAGCCTTTCCTCACTTCCACAATGGCCAGTAAATGAAGATACTTTCAGCTCTGTGTAAAAGAATGTCTTTTCTTGTATCTAGTAGGCTTGTATTTGCTAGGCTATGACAGAAGTATTTTTTTTCACAAAAAGACAAATGTTTTACCTTTCCAAGATATGTGAAAGACCATCTTAAACTTCTAGACTAATTAGAACATGTTCTAGACATGTTTTCTGGTCATGTTTCACCTTATATGAAATGTAGTATCTGCACAGGGATAAGAGAAAGTAAGAGAAAAAAAAAAAAAAAAGTTGCTTTTGAACAGAAATGAATAAACATATTGAGCTTTTCTGGTGTTTTTCTAATGAAGCTTTATTACACGAGCTATTCTTTGTTCAAGTTTTAAAGCTAAGATTTGTCTTCCCTAATGATTAGGGAATCTGAATATTGTTTAGCCCAATTCATGATGTGGAAATTTGGAGGAGATGAAAAAGAAAGAAAAAAAATGGTCTGTGAATGCTTCCTGCATTCTTCCTGAAAATTTTCTTCTTCTGTAGGATTAATGTATAAGTGTTTTCAGACAAGGTAAAATCTTTTTTCTTGTTAAGGAATATATGACAGGTATATAAGCAATGGATATTATATCACTTCATTTGATGCTTAGCCATAGACATAATGTCAAGCAGTGTTTAAATATATAGTGGAAATATTTGTTAATGTCCTTTCAGTGGATTCAATATTTAAGAACATCTTATCTTTTAAAACAACTGCAATATTTTAAATGAAGCTAAGTAATATGGAAGACTCTTAATTTTGAAGGATGATAGAGGAAAAAAAAAAAAAAATTGCCTCCTTTCAGAGTAAGTTGAAAAACTCTGACTTGATTCCCTGCACAGCTGCTTAGTTATCAGATGAGAACTAACTGTCATGTTTTGGAAAAATAGAAAGCTGCAAGGCAGTGAAAAAAATGAAGGGGTTAAGAGCAAGGGATAAGGAACAGATTATCTTTGGTGGATTCCACACTCTCTAAGGAAAAAAAAAAAAAAAAAGAAAAAAAAAAGAAAAAAAAAAGAAAAAAAAAGAGAGAAATCGGTTTGTCTGAAAATAAGCATGAATCCTCATTTATTCATGCTATTCATCCTGCATCAAATTCCTTTCATTTTCTCTCTTTCTGAGTTAAATGGAAATAAATGTTTGTTTATTTGTTTGTTTGCTTTTGTCTGTTTGAACAAGTTATGTAAATATGAAAAATACCATGTCCAGAATATGTCAGAAAAGAAATAAAAGTAGTATTCTAATTTAATAAGAATAAAAACAAAATAAATTCAGACTCATTTTTAAGACAATATTCTTCTAAGAATAGTTTTATTAGTAAAAAAAAAAAAAAAAAAAAAGTAATGCTTTGTTTGTCTCTGGCTACCACTTGAACTAAAGCAATCATGAGGAAAGACAGATTGGGAAGGTTTTTTTTGCCCGAATGCTGTTGAAAATGGGTGCAGTAACTGAGGAAAATAGATGCATTTCCAAAAAGAATTCTCTCAATATCTTATAATTTAAATAAAAATGTTTGTTTATTTGTTTTCCTTTTGGTATTTTCACCTAAAAATCAAAATTATTGCTTGTTCATGGTGAGAGCAAAAAATAACTTCTCACTCTACTTTATTTATATACTAGAAAATAACCTGAAATGTGTAAAGTTTACAAAATGAACATCCTTGATGAAACTGTTGCCACACCTTAAATGTTACCAAGGAGATTTTAGAGGATAAAAATGGATATAAAGACACAAAGCACATGGCCTATGCCTATCCTGCTAAATTAGAGAATGCCAGAGTAAAGTTTTCTGGTCCTGATACAAAGTAGAGGACTCTGTTCCTGAATGTGCTATTAAACTTTCTTACCATCTAAAACAGACTAGTTTTTTACATTAGTATGACAAATAAACCCTGGTCAGTGCTAACTCCCTCCATATCATGTGTGGAAATTGCCTGGGAGAGTACTGATTGTCCCAGTCCTGTTCCATTCTAGGCACAGGTAAAATAATGTTGTTTCATAAAACAGGAGGTATAAACAAAAGTATGCTGGTGCCCAGGAAAAACCCTGTCACTATTTAATTTAGTAATGTAGTCTAATGATGATGAACATGATGGAAAAGGTAAAGTTGCCATAGCAATTCAGGAAATCTCTGCTTGCTAATGACTGGTGCTGTGTTGAACCAAATAATCTTGATCGCTTTAAAGGATAGCCGAGAGAAGCCATATTTTTTTTTCTTTTGCTTTACTTCCAAAAATTAAAAAGATTTATTTAGTTGAAACCATTCCCAAGGCTTAGACCCTACTTCAGTGTCTGTGGAAATTGATACGGTGGGGTTGGGGTTAGTAGGAGCAACATTTTAATTTCCTTAATTATTATTATTTTTATTTTTTTCTAAACTCATCAGAAATCATCTTTATGATTTTTTATCTTTCTTTATTTGCCAGGAATAAAGCAGATACCTGCTTCCTCCTGATCATCTTCATCAGTCTGTTGAATGCCCAGGAACATCTCTATATTCTCCCTATCTACAGTTTGGACAATGAGTATATGGGTCTGCTAAAAGTAATAATTCAAAGGCAGAGGTTTGATGTTTAAGGATTTATCATATCTTTAGGTAGATATTTTGTGGGAAATGCAAATTATTCTTTTATACCTAGAAAAGTAGTCCTTAGCTAGATCGTCTTTGACATCTTGTGGCATTGTTCCCAGCCCTGTTCCCAGTCCTGGCAACAGAGTCCTTCTGAAATTTCTTTGTAGACTGTAGATTTCAGGAACTGAAGTGGTGATGCCGGGCGTATTCTTTCCATGTTCTAATGAAAGAATCTCTTTCTCAGGCCAGCTAGCTGAGCAAGCTTTAGGTAACATATAGTAGTCAAAACCAAAAAAAGGTCTGTGTAGACAATTTTCACCTAGTGAATATGAAGAGCACAACTAATTTTAGTGGACTTCTATTATACAGAAACTGCATAGTTTCCCTTCCTTTCCCAGTAGTTTTTAATACAAATAAAATTAAGATACTTTCTCATTTGGCCTAGTAGAGTTCTGGCTAAAAGTGAAGCAAAGCTGCAGTTTACTTTCAGTTCCTTCAGCCTGAGCCAAGATTAGTGGCTTCAGTCTGGTAACCAGTATACTGAATTAAAAGACTAGATTTGACTATATTTTGTAGTGACAGGTGTGGGAAAGATGTAAAAACAAACAAACAAAACCACAACACTACAGGAGATTTTCCAAACAGCACTGAGTGCTGAAAGTAGATATATCTTATTCTTTCCAAATATGTTGTTGAGTGTAAAGGAATTTCATTAGCTTCACATATAAAAACTGCTGGGAAAGTTAATACCACAAATCCAACCCATTTTTAACAGCTCTTGACACTATCTGACTCACTGAAAGTCTAAAACCAAGAAAGAAGATTTATGTGCTGCAGTAGAATGAGATATATTCCTGAAGTGTTTATATTGAGGGTTTTCACATAGACAATTTTTAGAGCTAGTTTTTACTAGGTACAGGTAGTCTACCAGCATGAAGATATGTTAGCTTCCTTTACTGTAATAAACATACACACAAAAAAAAATTATCTGACCCTTGATGATATCTGAGAAACAGGGAATACTGTAGAACACAAGCATGGTTTTTTATTTTTTTTTTTTTTTTTGTGAGCACACAATAACATACCAAACAAATAATAATGTCAATACCGTGGTAAAATGTATGAGTACTGTCAGGGTGTGGTGCAGGCTATCTCTTCCCTGAGGGACAGGAGCCACAGGGGATCCCCAGGTCAGCTGAGCAGGTGTTCCAGCAAGGAAGCAGGGCAGATAGAGGGAGGCAGCCAGGGACATCCCTCAGCCTAGAGCATTGGACACATTTGTTGTCACAAATCAAGTTCACATGCAAGGCTGAAGACTAATGGAGCGTGTGGCTAGACAGAAACACGACAGCAACAGAGATGAAATTTCAGCGTAGACACGGGCTGATATTGAGAGCCTCTGCTTAAAAGCAATTCCTAAGGAATATAAGGATAGATCTTTTATGAGGCTCTTAGCTTTCTTCACAACTGCCTTAAAGTAGGACACCAGCTATATTATATATAAGCCAGCAAACTGGCTTGAGCCCAGGCAGTCAAGCCCCAGGGTTTGAACTCAAATACTCATACCATCCTCCCAAGATACGTCTTCGCACCTGTAGTGGGTTTGCATGGTAACATTTTGTTGGGGGGGGGGGCTGCTGGGATGGCTTCTGGGGGGTAGTCCAGAGGCTGCCCCATGTTGGATGGGGGCCAGCTTCAGCCGGCTCTGAGGAAACCTACCACTGCTCAGACACAAGCCAATAAGCGATGTTGTTTGCACCTCTGTGAAAGTATATTTAAGGGACTGTTGTGGTTTAACCCGTCCGAGAGCTAAGCACCATGCAGCTGTTCGCTCACCCTTCCCCCTCGCTCTCTGGGATGGGCGAGAGAATCAGAAAAATGAAGCCTGTGGCTTGAGATAAAGACAGTTTATTAAGGAAAATAATAGTAGTACTAATAATAGTAGTAAATAAAATAAAACTAATAATAAAAGTAGTACTAATAATAATGTGTACAAAACAAGTGATGCACAATGCAATTACTCACCACCCACTGACCAATGCCCAGCCTATTCCCGAGCAGCCAGTCCCCCCACCCCAGCCAGCCACCCTATATTAATTGTTCATCATGATGTCATATGGTATATCCTAGCTGAAACCAGGACAGGGAAAAAAAAAAAGGTGCACAACAATGGCTGGGAGAGTGAGGAGAAACAGCCTTGCAGACACCAAGGTCAGTGAAGAAGGAGGTGGAGGAGGTGCTCCAGGTGTAAGAGCAGATGTTCCCCTGCAGCCTGTGGAAAGAACCACCATAGAGCAGGTAGATATGGCCTGAAGGAGACTGTGGCCTGTGGAGAACCCCTGCTGAAGAAGACTCCAGGCCAGACCTGTAGCCTGTGGAGAGGAGCCCATGCAGGAGCAGGTGATATGGCAGGAGCTTGTCCATGGGGCAACAATGTTGGAGCAGCTTGCTCCTGAGGGATGGACCCTGTGGTATGGACTCATATTGGAGCAGTTCCTGAAGAGCTGCTGCCTGTGAGAAGCCCATGCAGGATCAGTTCAGGAAGGGCTGCATCCCATGGGAGGGATCCCACATGGAGTAGGGGCAGAGTGACTGTGAAGGAGAGGTGGAGGAGAAGCACTATAGGCTCACTGCAACCCACTCCCCCATTCCCCTGCACTGCCTGGGGGGAGGAAGTGGAAGAGTGAGGATGAAGGGAAGGGGTTTTTCATTTCTTTCCTTTGTTTCTCACTTTTCTAGCTTGTTAGCAATAGGCAATAGATTTTACTACTCTGAGTCTGTTTTGACTGTGATGATAATTGTTGAGTGATCTCCTAGTCCTTATCTCAGCCCTTGAGCCCTTTTCATCATATTTTCTCAACTTTTTCCTTTGAGGAGGGGCAGTGAGAGAGTGGTTGTGGTGGAGATTGGCACCCACATGAGTAAAACCACCAGAACACCTTGCCGAACCTGGGTTCGAGTATATGTTCATTAAAACACCCACTGCTTTTAGCTGGAGCGTGCAGAGTGTCTACTGGTTTCTAGGCTGGGCAGGGTATCTCTGGGGATTGCTGTAATGCCTGAAGGTGCACTTGGGACATCAAATTACTGCTAACATGCTTTGGAGGTTAGACTGTGGGTCAAGACACCAGTAACGTGCCCAGGAGAATGGAAGAGGGCAGCCAGTATGGAGACCAAGGTTTAGACAAGGCATTAGATAAGGGGCCAGGCTAGAGAACCCCCATGGGAGAATCAGGGAGGCTCAGAAAAGAGAGTGAGAGATGACCAAGTAATACTCTTCTCAGAAACTTCAGATGGAGCAGTATCTCCCATGAATGGCTTGTATTAAGGTTAGGGTTAGCATCAGGGTTTGGGGTAAGGCTCCATTAAGGCAGTAGAGAGAGAAGAAGGAAAAGTGCAGCTGCACTTCAACTGGGAATGAAATGAGGATGGCAAATTAAACTGAGGTCCTTCAAAACATGGTCCTTTTATAATTTATAATTACAATTTTATAATTTATAATTTTATAATTTATAATTTTATAATTTATAATTTTCATCTCTTAGTGATGTGGCATCTTCTGTGAGTAGCTAGCTTCAGGAAAAGGAGTAGGAATAGAATTTGGATCAGGGATGAGAAGAGGAGGACTGCTGCTACACTGGTAATGAAACAGGGCTGCCAAAAGTAATTATAGGATCACAGAATAATGTTCTCATTAACTTGTCATTCTTGAATGGAGATGTGCCTCATGTGAATACCAAGAGCTTGGTTCTAGACACTAGACACAGGAGCAGAAGTAAACTTGATTGGTATCAGGAAGAGAAGGAAGTCTAAAGCTACCTGCACTGGGGAGTTATACTGGGCTTATGTGGCAAGTTTGTGGTATCAGGGAGGGGCTGCAGGGGTGGTCTCTCTCAGAATAGTCCAGAAGCTGCTCCATGTTAAATAAGAGCCAGTTCCAACTAGCTCCAAAAGGGAACTGTCATTAGCCAAAGCTGAGCCAAAGAGAAACGCTGGTTGCACCTCTGTGAGGACGTATTTAAGAAAGCTAAAAAAAAATTGCTGTGCAACAGCAGCTGAGAGAGAGAGGAGTAAGAACATGTAGAGTGAAACAGCCCTGCAGACACCAAGGTCAGTGAAGAAGGAGGGCAGAAGGTGCTCCAGGCACTGGAGCAGAAGTTCCCCTGAAGCCCATGGTGATGCTCATGGTGGAGCAGGCTCTTCCCCTGCAACCAACAGTGTACCACAGTGGAGAAGAACTTCATGCTGCAGCCTGTGGAGGAGCCCATAGTGGAGCAGACATGGGTCTGGAACTGAAGCCCATGCAAAGGAGACCACAACGGAGCAGTTTTTCTTGTGGGGGACTCCTGCTGTAGTAGTCCATTCCTGAAGGACTGCATCCTGTGGTACGATACTGACGCAGTTCTTGAAGAACTGCAGCCTGTGGGGAGCCCATTTTGGATCAGTATGGGAAGGACAGCATCCTGTGGGAAGCTGGAGCTCCCCACACTGTCTTTCACAAGTCAACTGCAACTGAGCTCTGGCTTACCTAACACCATCCCTAGATAACAAAATATTTTTAAATTCCTGTTCTGTTACCTGCCCATACTTTCATGTCCTGTAAACATTTTTTTTTTTCCTTTGGAGCTCTACTATCAGTCTCCTGGTTAGCAAAGCTCTTTTCTGCTACTTGCTTTCTTGATTATTGGGATGGATGACGCTTCTTAAACACCTGGCATCTTTGCAGAACTCCTTTGCCCTTCAGAGCTGCCTCCTGTGGGATCCCAACTACCACATGACTGAATAAGCTGAAGCCATTTTACCTGAAGTGCAAGGTCTTTGATACTCTCATTCCCCACTCCCCTCAGGCTAGTGAACTCCCCTATTCCATGGACACTGCAGGCAAGGCTGTCATTGGTTACTGTATCCCTAAGCAAATCTTCCTTCTGAGTGAACAGCAGACTCATCTGTGTGTTACCCCTGGTTGGATCACCCATTACCTGTCTTATGAAATAGTGTCAGGATTTGGAAAAAGAAAAAGCCTCAAGATACAGTTGGAGTGAGGGTGCCAAAGCTACTAAAGCAAATTATGGGCTGAAAAAATAGTGCTCTGATACAACTGTTTCAACAACATAAGGAATGGGGATTATGGGGTAGGGATCTGTGAGGGAAAGGATTTGGGTTATGTATGGGAGAGGGACAAAGTCAAGACCTCCAGATGTAAAGGATGCGGAAGAGACCTGGAAAATTAAGGTATCATTTGCCAAATTACTTTTTCACCTGAGAGCTTGTTCAATAGTGTCACGGCTGAGGTCTTGGGGAAAGGCCAGGTCAAATAATAGAAAAGAATAGAACAGTTTTAGTTGGATGGGACCTACAAAGATTATTGAGTCTGACTGTCAGACTACTTTGGGGCTGAACCAAAATTAAAACATATCATTAAGACCATTATACAAAGGCCAGACAAGCATAGGACATCAAACTCCTGCCACAGCTTGTTCCAGTATCTGATTACCTTCTCAGTAAATACGTTTTTTCTAATATCTGGTCTGAACCTTTCCTGATGTAACTTTGAGTCATTCCTATGACTGTGACAGGATGTCACTAGATACCAGGAAGAAAAGATGAACACCTCCCTCTCCACCTCCCTTCCTCAGGAAGTTGTAGAGAAAAAAGTCTGGATTAAGTTTAGACATAAGGCGATCTACTGTGCCAGTTAGGTCAAGTCTGTAGAGGGGTTACTCTGAGAAAATTTGGACTGCCAGAAAAAAATCTTGCTTGTGGCAAGGGCTCAACAGGGCAATGGCTAGGGATTTGGGGGTAAACATAAGCCAGGGAGATTAAGTGCTAAGATTGGAGTTGGGGTTAGGTTTGAGACAAAGGCAGTGTATTCTGTGGAGTGGCAATGTACAGAGTAGAGCTACAAAAAAGATTGCTAAGGACAGGTTGAGCTGCCAAAAGCTTTCTTCTGTGAGAAGATTGTTGTAGTCAATCCATTCCTTGGGCCTACCCTTTTCTACCTCACTGCAGGCAGGTGGAGCTTGAGACTTTATCTCAAACCTCATATTTCAAGTAAATTTTTGGTGGTACAAGTCCCTGGTGAGTCAAAATGATGACCCCAGGGGGTCACCGTGTAGCCAGTATCCTTTTAAACAGTTTGGCCATGAAAGCAACATTGTCTTGAGGAAAATAAATAAATAAATAAATCTTTTTTTTTTTTTTTTTTTTTTTTTTTTTTTTTTTTTTTGAGACAGAATAGAATTTGATTCTCCTGGTGGTAAGGGGAGTTTTGTGCTACAAAACTCATGACCAGAACTTGGAGGAACTCTGTAGCCCTGGACTTTCCAGACAGTCACCACTCAAGAGGTATTGTTGGTCCCTGGAGATGTTTCCGTGTATCCTGAACGTCACTGTGATTAGATACTAAGGGAATCTAGAAGCAGTGTGCTTGGCAATCTACACAGAGACTGTTTTGTGGACAATTTCTGCACAACCCAAGGGCCAGACTTCATGATATTCACCTGAGGCCTTGATACATCTTGAGAAAACTGCCAGAGAGCAGTTAAGGCTGGATCTTTCCTCGTGGAAAGGAAGCCAGAGCCTTAGCATAATAACAAATCTGATGTAGCAGGGCCTGATCTGCATCTGAAGTCAAATCAGCACTGTGACAGGGGAGGTTCAGGCTGGATATTAGGAAAAGTTTCTTCACTGAGGGGGTGATTGGGCACTGGAACAGGCTCCCCATGGAAGTGGTCATCGTAATGAGCCTGATAGGATTCAGGAAGCATTTGGACAACACTCTCAGACATATGGTTTGATTTTTAGGTGGTCTTGTGCAGACCCAGGAGTTAGACTTCATGATTCCTGTGGGTCCCTTCTAACTCAGGATATTCTATGATACTATTCTGCATACAGACCCTGTTGTGAAATCCAATGCATGGTAATCCTGCATGGAACATAATTTTTCTCCTTCACTGTCACTGTTGAATTCTCCAGTACAACCAGTAGGTCTTTACCATCAGCCTGAGAGGCCTTTTCTGAGTCACGTCTACGATGATGGACAAAGTATTACACTTCAATATCTTAAAGATGTCTGGAGCGACCAAGATCCCATGGCCATCATGAAGATGCCACAGAAAATCCCCACTTTCAAGTCTAGGGCAGAATCTCTTTGATTGTCTAGAGAACAGTTCTCCATCACAGACCACTTGGAATGTAGCCAGTGTAACTTAGTAACTCCAGTTTTCTGCATAAAATGTTCTTGACATATTTATTCATATTTGAAAATATATTTTAAAATATTTTGTATTATTACCTGTGCGCAGCTGAAGTCACTACTGAGTTAAGCACACATACTGGGAAGGAAAACAAAATTATATTACAGTTCAACGTTTCAGCATCTCAGAAAGTCTTGTTTCTTCAAGTATAGAAATGGGACACATCGGGGTTTGTTGTAGTACTAACCAGAGCTTTCAGCCAGGTATTGTGGCACTTGGTTTTGAGTAGAAAACTGAGCTAAGAAATAGAATAATATTATCAAATTTTATGTGTTTCTTTTTCTCTTCGTAACAACATTTGAAACTGTCAGAGTTGTACCAGCAAGTTTTCCGTAGCACCCAATGCTTTTCCAAGCACTGCTCACAATTTATATTTTATCCATTTAATTCTTACTAGTAATTTATAACTCATTTGCCATCTGAAGACTTTGAGATGACCTGTGTCTTTTCTTTTTGATGCAGAGGCTACAGTATTTCAACTGTACCAGTATTTAGTATGCATTTCAACAGCGTAGTTCAAGTGCAGCTCTTAATTTAGACTAATTAGAATTTGATTCTCGTGTCTGAAATGTGTTAAAAGGAGGATAAGCTTCATTCAGATGAACATGAACAAAAATGTAAAGTAAAATTTAACCCTATCCATCATTTCTTCTTCATCAGTCAGTTAATGACCCATTCACTCATTCACCTCTGTTCTGTACTGCATAAGTAGATAGATTACTTGGAACCGGAGTACGTTTTCTTTCTGCAATTCAGCTTGCTTGCACAGTTGAGGAATTACAGTTAAGGAAAAAAAGAAAGAAAAATAAAGGATTGGCATGTATACAAATCATTATTCTGTTGAGAACTTGTTTTGACATATCAGTTAATGTAAATTACCAGTGTTACAATGGCATTGATTATAATTTATGTCTTTTTGATCACATCAGAAATTCCTTCTCAGGATAACATATAACGTGTTTCCCAGCAGACCTCAACTGTTTTCATAACATGACTCACATCCTCCTACTGAAAACCATGCAGACCATCCACTTCTATTTGGGTTTCTTGCTATAGCTATCAAGGGAAAGTAACTTCAGAGAAGATTTAGTTTGCTTGTTTGTAAAGCTAAGTGCTAATTTAATTTGGAATCTGGAATAAAATTTAAGCAAGCATATTCCAACATGCATTGATATGTTTACAGTAATATAAGAGATCTGTTAATGGTGGCTCTGGACCTAACATGGTTGCATTCTGACTTACCTGGCTGTGTCAACAGTGTTTAATGATGAGTTACCCTGACTTCTTCTCTATTTGCTATGAATATAACTTCATCACAAGGTCTTCAGTTCCAGTTTATCTGGTAATATTCTCTAGAGGTGTTGCTTAATCTTCCCCCTCTGTATGCCTGCTTCACAGAGACAAACCTGACATACTCACCTGAATATAGGAGAGCACTCTGACCACATTCTGTCCTTGGGCTATCTAGGTAATAACAACCTGGAAGATGACAACTGTGGGCACAATGTCCCATGCTCAAGGTCCAAGCCATGAAATACTTTCTTGGTTGGAGTGGGATAAAACAAACAAGATTCCAGAATTCTGCAGGGGGACCAATATAATGCAAAAAATATCTTTTTATCTTGCTCCCACTTTTCCAGATAAGTGTTTATTCTACATTAACCTGAACTTATAAAATGCATAACTTTCAGGGCAAAATAAAATAAAATAAAATAAAATAAAATAAAATAAAATAAAATAAAATAAAATAAAATAAAATAAAAAAGTTGTTTTTTTTTTTTTTTTTTCACTGCTAAATATTTCTGTATTTGTTCTATCACCCAACACAATGAAATCAGAATATATAGCTCTAGAGTAGGAACAAGAGCCTCAGCTGACTGCAGTGTATTATGCTATCCTATTTGTGTTCTCTGCTTTACCATGAATCAGCCACAGCAAAAGCTATGATGCATGATCTGTCCTAGACTATGCATAGACTATGTTAAGAAAGCCATCTGGGAAAACTGGAATTGTGGATTAGAATGTCACATGACCAAATTGGAAGTTGATATTTCTTCTAATTCTCTTGATGACTATGAGAATTCATCGAGCAACTGGGATATTAGATTGAAGAGAAAACAGATAACAGTGTCTGTGTCTGGAAAGAAAAGACACAAATTGCATGCTGTTTTAAGTAATATTTGCAGTCATTGGAACAGTAGGGCCATAGCTGTTCTCCAGTCCATGCATCTCTACTATAAAAACTGACAACAGATCAGAAACACCCTTATGCTTATCATTTCTTATGGGCTAGCTTTAGACAGCTAATGGGATTTTAGCTTGGATTTTGGGATTATCCTCCCTTCATGGTTGTATTTTACATTAAAAATTCTGGACACGTGTGACTTAAACCTGAAGTATATCCATGCAGTATACATTTAAAGGTCTTCGCAGAAAGAAAGAACAAAAGAAAAAAAAAAAAAAAAGCTAATTGTTACACTTGCAGCATGGAAGACAGAGTTCTAAAAATACTAAGCAGGAATTACATTCTTTCCTAAAACCCATTTTTTAACGTCCGAGGATGGAGAATTTAGTGAAATTTGTTATGTTTTATAGCTCAGGCTATCATAGTGTGAGATTCTAAATAAAATGAGACTTTTGGGAATAAATACTGTAAATGAAAGATTATTCTTCTACCTGAGGGGAAAAAAAATCAAAAGAAAAAAAAAAAAATGATAGTCTCCACCAACTCAAAGCTGTTACTTTAGAGTTATTATTGTGGAAATTATTGGGAAAATATTACTTTGCATGTTCTAGCACTGTGTAGCTGACCGTCAATGTTTCTCTCCAACATTTTAATTTTCCTAAAAGGCATTAATCCTTTCCGGAAATAGCATATTGTTATGTTTTAGTGAAACATGTGGCTTATTACTGTACTTAAATATAAGAAAGGTACACTTGTACCTCAGATGGTCCAGGATAAGATTAAGTAGGAATTTTGCATACAGACATGGACTAAAATTTCAATGTTATGTTACTATCTGTGAAATGTAAAGCCAAGAACTAGATAGAAGATGAGTTCTTGATTATTACTAGTATATTTTTAAGTATAGATATTGTTATTTAAAAGAGCAGATAAACATCCTGTTCATAGTAATGTTTAGTGAGCTATTGTTGCAATAACATCTTGTGGGACATGCTACATTAGCATGTACTATGACACAATAAAAGTGTGTCTATACTAAAAGCAGGACTTGCTGTCTACACAGCATGCATTCTGGAGTTTTAGTTAATCAATCAATCAATCAATCAATCAATCTTGGTCCTAGACTGAACCATGTTGGAGGCATCATATGCAGTCTTAGAGTTCGACATCCAGGTAATTCATCCACATTGAAAACCACTCCCTGCATCAAGTTCTCATGAAGTGTGACAATTTGGAAATTCCCTTCAAAAGTATATGCATGATCTGAACCAAAATGATGAGACAGTCTCATTCATTTTCTTCATAGATAGAGGCATTCCCAATTTTAGCACATATAAATTATTGGATAGTTTGCTAGCTTCTTGTTGCTTATAAATGATGACAAGAGCTGACAGCAAGAGAGTGTTCTTTCCCACTTCAATAAATTTTGAAATAAAAAATAATCATAAATTATATTAAAAATATATATATTTAATTAGATTTTTTTGAGGGTTTGTCTTTTTTTGTTTGCTTGTTTGCTTTTGTTTTGTTTTGTTTGTGTTTATCATAAAGAGAATAGAACAAAAAGTAAAATTAAGACTATGAAGATTATGTTATTCATTTGAAATCTGGAATGTTTTCCAGGGAAACTTTGTGTAACATACTCGATCACTTATCTGATCTATGCTATTTTGTTTGGAGGGTGTTCTGCTGTCAGGAATCATTGTTCTGTAGTCTTTTACTCCTATTCGGTCTTACAACAGGGACTGAAAAAAAAAAAAAAAAAAAAAAAAAGAACATACCATATACCATTTACATGGAGCCAAAAATTAAGACTGGTTAATGATTTAACAGTCCATATGATATCAATGCAGAAAAGCCTCATTAATAGAACAGTTAGAATTGTCACACATAACCTTCAAGTATTTGCTCCTGTTTCTGGATGTTATGTTCAAACTCCCACTGGACCTTTACAGAAATGAGGGCAGAAGGGAGATTTTCTACAAGTCGTCACTATCCTCAGGTCTTATCTGATATGATGTGCATGGTAAGGATTTATTTATCTTCAGTTCTGGGTTTATTTGGGTTTATTTTTATGTTTTCTATGACAGTCTGCTTCTTTTACCTTGGCTCCCTGGTAGCACTTCAAAGTTACACAATAACCCCATTTCCCAAACTAGACACAAAGGGACTGGATGGAGAAAAAAAAAAATGTTGAATAGCTGGTATGTCTCGAAAAGGAGTCATGACATGAAGAAATCACTCAGATCCCAAAACTGAGCAAGGATGTAGTGTTTCTTAATCTGGGTTATGACTCCTCTGTTATTAAGATTTTAAGAATCTTTAAATACCCAGTAATTAAATTAAAGTGGAAGTGGATTTTTTATTTAAATAGCCAGCATGATTTGTACTTGAAAGAAAGAAAGAAAGAAAGAAAGAAAGAAAGAAAGAAAGAAAGAAAGAAAGAAAGAAAGAAAGAGAAAGAAAGAAGTAACCATTTTTAATGCAATAACATTAGTGTATAATTGGATGACAAGTCTTTTATTTTACTTGTGAAGAACAAATTCAAGTCTGTCGAAGATAATGTTACCTCCTGGTTTATTGATTTAATTAAAGGGTGCAATTTTAATGACTGGACAGGAAGCCTCTTGGCATTTCCTTGTGCCCTATTTTCTTGATTTATTAAGAGGCAATTTGTGTACAACCATTGGCATTTCATTCAATGAATTACTATCTTTCAAGACTTTTGCACTTCTTTTTATTCACTTCTTCTTTCTTTTTTTTTCTTTTCTTTTTTTTTTTTATTTCCATGTAACTCATGAATAAAAACAATGTTTTTAAAAACAGAAAGAAAACAAAACAAAACAAAAAATAAAAACACTGGCTCACCTAAACTACCTCCAAACACTGAAGATTTATTCTAAAATAAAGTTTATTAGGACAACAAAAAGAAGCTTAGGTCTTTGGGACATCATATTATTCACTGAGTTTCTTGCTAGCATAGTATGAGTCCTGTTGTAATTGACCATTTACATAAGTCAGACTGTATATGTGAGCAGTGCTATTATTATTTATTGCTATGTTTCTTTAGAACTGGAAATTACTCAAATATTTGATTATACATTGATGTCATGTTTCCCTTTCTGTTATATAGCTACACAGACCAAACATATCTATTCAAGGAAGAAATGGAGGATAGACTGCTAACAGCTGAAGAATTATTTTACTGTGAAAACAGTACAATGCCATTAATTCCTGTATACAGGAATCTGTTGAAACTTCACAGTCTGGTTTCTTCTGAATAAGCTTTACAATGATGTGCAATGTCCAAAGCAAGCATCAATCCTGTTTCCCCCCAGTCACACAGGGCAAGGGATCAGTAGAGCATACAATGAAATCATGGAAAGGTGTGGGAAAAAAAAAAAAAAAAAGTGTAATGATGTGATGTGCCTTCTATGGAACTGGGAAATATTATTTTCTTCTTAGGATACTTTATTATTTTTTTCCCCAAACTTGCTTTCCAACTTTCATCCTTTTTTGTCTTGCTCAGCTTAAACATAGTGCTGTTTTCCACATTGCCTGAGACAGAGGAAGACCCTAGTTCATATTTGACCTAATGTTTTCCTCGCTTTGCTTTTTGAATTCCCAACACGAACAATTTTCAAACATGATTCAAAAATATTAATCTGTAATTTTGTGATACATTTGTCAACTCTTTGGGATATAAGAAAACCTCAGCATTATGGAGCAAAACAGAGTATACCTCAGATCACTAACTCAGACTAGCAGATTTCAACAGTAGATTGATACTCTTGTTCTGTATACTGATGCTGAAGCATCATTTGTAGCTCCTGTTACGTATAGATTAAGCAATACGCCCAACCACAGTGAGGTTGTTCCATTAAAAAAAAAAAAAAAAGCAAAAAAAAAGACTATTAAGAGCTACCCAAGATCTATGTTTACATTCTAGATGCAATAAGAGTTTTGTGAAGCTGTTGTTATTTGAAGAAATCGACTCTATCTTTGCAGTTAGTCAAATTCCCATAATTAAAATGACGAATTCTGTAGTTGCTCTTTATTTGTACATTATGTAAGTGATTTCCCCTTAAAATATGATAAACAAGATGATTGAGATCTGATGATACATTTAGATTCTGCTTTAAGATTTGCCTTTAGCAAATCAAAAGCAAAGTGATTACATCTAAACACTCAAAAATAATTGGATCACTTAAACACTTTATATAGTGGGATAGAGTCTTTATGCTGACAGACCTGTTTCTGACAACTCAAAGACACCTGGCATTTAGTGGACTTAAAATGGTATCAGATCACTTTATCAGAGGGAAAAAAAATAAATAAAATAAAATAAAATAAAAAAAATAAAATAAAATAAATAAATAAAATAAAATAAAATAAAATAAAATAAAATAAAATAAAATAAAATAAAATAAAATAAAATAAAATAAAATAAAATAAAATAAAATAAAATAAAATAAAAGTCTTTAGTCTTTGTTCTAGCCTAAAGAATTGCCTTTTATATTATCACAGTATTATTTTCCATTTGAAATCCCTCTCTGCTTAGGTATCAGATGCATTTCTCCTCATTATGGTCTTTTTCTTTTTTGGAGCTTTAGCAGCTTAGAAAAACTTTCTTGTGACATCCGATCAACAATATAATAATGAAGGTTATTCTTCAAAAAAAATACAGAGATGGAAAAAGGAGGAAGGTCTTTAACTTCTTTCTCCCTCAGATAAGTGCTAGGCTTTTTTCCTTTCAGTTTCTTGAAGAATGCTCTTTCAAAACTAAATTTGATAGTCTTCCACTTGGGTTGTTTCTGTTCTGGAGAACAAAAGCTATGGGATAGCTTTAGTACTCCCTTCAAAAACTAAATTGCTTGTTATATTGCTTTCTAGGCATCAAGTCAAAACTCTTTTAGATGTGAATTATATGTAGGAAAGAAGCTTTCCTGAAAGTCATGAAGGTGATGTAAGAGGCTTCACAAAAGAAACAAATAGAAGAGAGTGATGTATCTCAGAGGATTTAGTGGTCTCATTTCTCCCAGTCAGAAGCAAATCTTTGTACTTCTACCATAAATCGCCACATTTTGGGGTGTTTGTGAACTCAGCAATGAAAATTAGTTCTTACTGCAACACTACAAAAATATTTCCTGTTTATGAGTTTATATATGATGAGTCATATTTACCAAAATGCCTATCCCAGGTGTGAACCTAATCTGAATAATGGATTAATAGCTTATTTGTGCATCTTGAACAAAGACTTAATTAACACTTATCTTCTCATGCATGCATAACATAACTGTTCTTATCTAGCGTTATAAAAATAACACACATAGCTTATTTTGTGCATAAATAATAGAACAAGAACATTGATAGTTATAAAATTATAATTATACATTGGATTCCTTGCATTCCAAATTATTAAATTTCCAACTTTCGAGAGAGATTTAAAGCTATTGAGAAAAATATGATAAATATACAGGCAGCTTTCAAATCAGTCAAGTTCTGGACCAAAATACCTATTTTTTAAATATTATTCCTGACATATGCTTTGAAACCAATATCCCATGGCAACTCATTTGGAGGAAAATCCAAATAAATCAAATTAAGATGTGGTAAATTTATCAGTTTATAAAATCTGGGGTATATCAGTAGTAAGTCTTGACCAGTCTCTGCAAATGAAACACAGGGATGCAGATCTTTGAGAATATCTTAATGTACTTATGCAGAAAATATCTGGAAACCTTGTTAACCCAACTATTCTAACTATATAACATTACACTATCCTTTCTTTGGCTGTTGCATTAATTCCATGCTAATCATCTGGGCTCTTTCAGTAGATAAGGCAGGCAATTTCAAAAATTAATTAATGTATCCCATTTTAGATATGTATTTTTATGATTATATTAGCTATTCTGTACAAGTTATTTCAGAAGGTCATATTTAGGATAAATTAATTCTGCCTCTTCGGTGTAAAATAAACAAATTAAATCAAATATATAGAACAAAACATATAGTGAAAATAAATTCACAACAAAAGAGAAATGTATTACAAATAAAGATTTTAGAAAGGTCAGGAAAACAAACAAACAGGAAACAAATAAACAAACAAAGAACAAAACATCTTTCCGCACTTTCTCATCACAACCACCAAGTATTAAAATAGTGTGTGAATTTGCCTTTTCTGATACAGTTGAATATCAGGTTTGTCTGATATAAGTAACAGCTGTTCATTAGTTATGGCATTAAAGTTCACTGTTTTTCTAGGGCAATAAAGCTGGAGAAAACAATATAAATAAGAAAATAAATAAAGTAATATATGTGCAACTTTCTTGACATAACTCTAGGTAAAATCTGTTAATCTAGGTAAAATCTGTTAATTTTACTTTCATACAAGAAAGGATTAGATTTCAGGTGATGATTTAATTAATGTTATACTTTTTTTTTTTTTTCAGTATTTTTCCCTAGGCTGTTCCACTGATAACAAAATGAAGGCATCTGAAGTTTGAATCATATAATATAATATAGAATAATTCAGGTTGGAAGTAATCTTTGGAGGTCAGACTCTTGCTCAAATCAGTCAGTTTAGAGATAAAATCACATTGCGATAATTTTTATCCATTTAGATCTTGAAAAACTTGAAGGATGGAGAGTGCACAACCTGGACAACCTGTGATATCTGCCTGATTGCTGCAATAGTTACTGGTATAAAACATAAAGATTTAAATTCTGAGTTGAAGTACTAAGTAGTTCTAAAGGAGGGTAAACAGCAAGTAGTTAGGTAGTTACGTATTCAAAAGTGAAGGCTTTTGCTGCCTTGAATACATTAAAATACATACATGTATATCCTGAGATTTGCAGTAGCTACAGTAATAAGGAAATGAAGGACTGTCATCATCCAGGGGTGGGGGAAGAAAAAAAAAGTCCATTTTAAGGAAAAATAATTTAAAAACAGAAAAAAAATATATATAGATATATGTGGACATAAAGGAAGTTTTTTTCTAGCCAAAAATGAAGGACTGAATAATTGTATATAGATCTATCTATCTATCTATCTATAGGTATAGATGTATAGATGTATAGATGTATATATATATATATCTCTCTATATATATAGATATATAGAGATATATAGAGATATATATAGATATATAGATATAGAGTCAATATTACCCACTGCAGAATCCTGTTGCATAATTATATCATCCATATAGTAAAAATAGTATGCCCCTTAACCATACATTCTGTTTGAAAATTCATCTGAAAAGTCAAGAATCTCATGTTCTGGTGCATATATTTGTCTGAAATATTTTGATTTTGATTCACATGAAATTTCAAAGCAGAAAAAAATAATAAAACCAGATACTGTAAATTAAGCATACTTTAACGTTCAGAATTCAAGACATATTTCTTTCATCATCTTATAAACATTTCTTTTAAATAGACCTCCTTTTCTTAGTAGTTCATTCACTGTACTTCCTATAGTTCCTGTGTCTTTCAAGTAAGAAAGCATATATTTCTAAGTATATGTGCATTATGCCTAGGTAATATCTAGTCCTTAAATAATTTCCTCACCTCTTGTTTTGAAATAAAACCCATGAGGACCTAAGGTAAAAATACATAAATCTGTCGTACTTCATTTTTCCTGAGAATTAGACGTATCTAATTCATGGTGCAGGAAAATATTTAATATTTAATATTTAAAAGTAAATGCAATTCTTACAGCTTAAATTGAACATATTTGGAATGAAATTATGCAGAATGATTAATGAAAATGGTGTATTTATTAGACATATATTATGTAGAATATTTGGCTGCTTCACACTCATCTCCCTTACAGTATGTCACTGCCAATTTGGGAGCTAATCAGAGCAATAATCAATATTAATGGTATTCAATAATATATATCATGCCGTAATTTTATTTCAAGTCATAAAATATGAAGAAGCTTCACAAAGTGTCGTATGATCAAAACTAAGTTGGAAGTTTTCCACTTAAAAACACTGATCTTCAATGGCTTCTTGAGATAATACTACTAGTTCTATGAGTAATTAAGACTTGTGAGTCCACGGTAGTGCTAAGAGTAAGGATAACCTGATATGCTATAACTACACTGGAGTTAATAACCAACAGTAAAATGAGAAGCAGCTTACATGACCCAGACTTAAAATAAAAGTATCTCAAGTTATGAATAAATATTCATAGAATCATAGAACCACAGAATCATAGAATCATTAAGGTTGTAAAAGACCTCCAAGATAATCTGGTCCAGCCACACCCCTACAACCAATATCACCCACTAAATCAAGTACCACGTCCAACCTTTCCTTAAATATCCTCAGATATGGTGACTCTACCACTTCCCTGGGCAACCCATTCCAAAGCTAATCACTCTTTCTGAGAAGAAATTTATCCTAATTTCCAATCTACACCTCCCTTGGCACAACTCTGGGACATTCCCTCTAGTCCTATCGCTAGCTATCTGAGAGAAAAGGCTGACCCCCAGCTCCCAACAACTTACTTTCAGGTAGTTGTAGAGAGCAATGAGGTCTCCCCTGAGCCTCCTCTTTTCCAGACTAAACAACCCCAGCTCCCTCAGGCTCCCTCAACCGCTCCTCATAAGACTTGTGTTCCAGGCCCTTCATCAGCTTCTTAGCCCTTCTCTGGACACGCCCCAGGGCCTTGATGTCATTCTTGTAGTGAGGGTCCCAAAACTGAACACAGTACTCAAAGTGCAGTCTCACTAGAGCAGAATACAGGGGGATTCTCACCTCCCTCATCCTGCTGGCTACACTATTCCTGATACATGCCAGGATGCCGTTGGCCTTCTTGACCACCTGGATAGACTGCTGGCTCATGTTCAGGCGAGCATCGGCCAACACCTCCAGATCCTTCTCCTCTGCACAGTTTTCCAGAGGTAATCTTAAGTAAATTTTTAATCGTAGGAATAGATCCTGAAAAACAAGTTTTGCAAGTGAATATATTATGTATGTATTTTTCAATAAAACTAATAATAGTATCAAAAATGTACCATCAATGAAAATGTAGGTCTGAAGAATTTTAATTGCAAGTCTAACCAAAAATGAGAACATAGTTTGCAAACATTGTCTCTGAGAAATGTAAGAGACTCATGACAATATAAATGGTTTCTCCCCTATTTGGTCTTTTTTTTTTTTTTTTTTTTTTTCTTATAGTTCTCTACAGGGCCAAACAATTTCAGCTCTCACCAATAATTTTTAATATTTTGTAAAAATGAATGATGACAACTTAAGTTACCTAAGGAAAGGCTACTAAATCATATTCTATTAGATGCATAATTCTTCTTTTGCTCCTAAAATAAATTAATGATTGAAATTCCACATTGGTTAACAGTGTAGTATTTTTACTACAGCGTAGAAAATTTATTAGAATTTTCAGCCATGCTGAACATTGTTTTAGTTTATGTTGAAAAGTTGAGTTCCTAGTGCAGGTGCGAAATAGCCCACAAACTGAGAAATTTGTATTAAACCAGAAGGGTAGGGCAGGACATCTGCCTTTAGCAACACCATGAACACTTGCTTCTCTCAGAACTGCAAAAGGGCACTTCTGAAAAAGACCTATAGTTTAAAAGGACTTGTCTGAGTAAGATCACATAAATCAGAAACTTCTTTTAAAACACAGTTTGGGTGAAGCAGCCAGAAAAGTATATCCATACTGCATTTTGAACGTATGTTACAGGTATTTTGAATATGTTACAGGTTAATGTATACAGGAAGTAGAGAACTTCTGTTTAGGTACTGCACAATTTTAAGATCAATTTAAATTCCAAGAAAACTTTGAAATGAGCAAGTAACATTCTGAGAGGAAATACTGTGCTGAGAGGAAATACTGTGTGTAACACTTTAGGGCCAACGCACAGCCATGAAAGTAAGGATCAGAGGGCTGGAAAGAACCTCTTTTCAAAAGTTTAGCCTAATGATTCGGCCTCCATGTAGGAAGGATGAGATTTATTTAAGAATACATAAGAATATTGTATTAGGTATATACTAGGTATTTCTCCTTTATTAGGAGAAAGGACCAACACTTCCCTTCTTGTAACATCAACATTTTTGAGCTTTGGTCATGTCCTTTTTATATCCATGAACTTATGACCTTGAACGTTTGGTCATTTGCTATGGGTTGCAGGAGTCATGTTTTCAAGCCTTCTTTGACCATATTTTTTGTGTAAATCTTTGGTAATTCACACTCCAGTTGCAGTTCTAAATGAACTCTGTGCTGGTAGAGTCAGTTAAGCTTGGTTTGAACAAGTCTTATATACAATGTCTCCCAGGAGGTTAAAAAGCATGAATACCCAATTTTCAGATCTGAAATTACTTCAGGATAGATACAGATACTTAAGTATCTCAGGAAAGGTACTTGTTCTAATAATAATTCTGGCGACAGAATTTTAAGTGATGAAAGAAATACCAAAGACTTAGTCATCTAAGTATAGGAAGGTGTTTGTTTGTTTGTTTGTTTGTTTTCAGGGGCAGGGGGCAAGATTAATTTATTAGAGCATGACTTTATACACAATCTAAGGAGTACTGCATTTGTTTAACTGTTTTCTTTAACCTGACTTTTACACACTGATCATTTGAACCTTTTTTTTTTTTAATTAACCTCTCCCCCCCTTTTATATAATGAATCTTAGACAAGTCTGTCATTCCAGACAATACTTTAGCTGAAACAGCTATTTAAAGTACATTAGTACCTATAAGACTTTAATATCACCTAAAAAAAAATAAAACAGAGATGTCATTAAAACTAAGTATAAATACTTTTACTGTTTCATTTAATAAAACTTTTTGGTTTGTTAATAATAAAAATGATACATATGAGACATTGCCTCAGTATATCTGTCATAAATATATGACAACAACTATTTGTAAAATGTGGCTATAATATGTATTACTTGATTCTTCACTGTTTGCATATAGTCATAAGTTTTTATAACAATGGTGGAACAGTGTATAATGAAACTTTTGGAAACACTTTAGAGTACATTATATCATTTAAGTATACTTTGGCTTGCAGAAGGATCAACTGAGACAGTGCAAAATGAACTGAAAATTAATGTGCCCATGTGAAAGGTTTTGTGTAGCAGTCACAGTATTAGCCGAAAATGAGAAAGACAAAATTAGAATTAATTTCATTATGAAGTTATATTATACATCTGCATTTCTTTCCCAGAAAGCTTATTTGAATATTACTGTAAAAAAAAAAAGAAAAAAAAATCCTCATCTCAGCAAAAAATCCGTACTTGTAGTAAGCTTAATTAAGTTGCTTAGTTTTTATTAAACCATTTTTTCTTTCTTTTTAATTCTTCTCCTTATTCAGTCCGTAAACCCCAGCAGAAAAGAAGTGTTTGTAGAGACAAATCCCCTGTGGAGTGTGTTAGCTGTCATACTCACAGGCATCCCTTCCTTTTATGAGACCATAAACTGTTTTCTACTACAGAAAGCCTTGGTTACATGAATTTTAATCTATTTCTTGAAGGGGAATTTCCTAAAGGTTGTCAGTCCTTCAGAGAGACAATAAGATTGCTTACAGGGGTTGACTGGGGGATTAGATTTGATCCTTAGGTTAGATTTCAGTTTTCTCCTTATTCATAACACATAAAGGAAAAAAGAAAAAAAAAAAAAAGGGAGGGGGCTTATCAGTATAAGAAAAACATGGTTTCCTTTGTTGATTAAGAGACTGATCTCAGAAGGTATAAAATGCCCATTATGAAATTCAAGATGTCACTATTTTAGGAATTTTAATCCAATCATTTTCTGGATTGCAGTTACAACTACACAGATTGTACAGGAAAGAATATTTATTTTTAGAATATTGACAGTAGCTTCTCCCTAAGTAATCTTGTTTTACGACTGACTGACATTCACCCTGTTTTATGTTTCTCCTTGGTTATTTTACATATTAATTAAAAAAAAAAAAAAAAAAGTCCAGGGGTATGAACTGAGAATGTGCTTTCTCTGTGAATGTACAAATGAAGGCTTAATTTATTCCAAAACTCTTTATATGCCTTAGAACTGTTCATGTCATTAATCAGAGTGGACGGATAGTCTATTAACTAGCATACTAAGAAAAAACTTGCTATATCTCTCATGAAGTCTTTCCATCTTTGACTTCTGAGAGAAAGACTTTGAATGAGAAATAGAGTTCAGCTCATCTAACAGTGTCTACAATATTGATGTCTGTATCTGAGACAGTCATCTAGAATCCTATTATGTTTTGTGGGGAGCAATAAGTGTTTCTACTGTGCAATTCATTTTACCTTGCAGGAAATAAAAACAATCAACCATTCATCTCAAAATACCCTCTTGTCTCTATCTCCTAAGAATAGAGCCTAAAGTGCAAGTGTTTATGTTACAGACGTTGAAAGCTCAACAGGATGAATCTCACATGTAGTTGTTTTACATCATATAGGGCTTCACAACTTATGAATTTTAACACAGAAATTGCAAAATAATGTGCATGGTGAAAATAGGATGAATATGTAGAAAATGGTGTTTTCAAATTATATTTCACTGCTCAATAAAAACATCTATACATATATTTCTTTGAAAAGGCAAAGACTATTCTCAGCTACAAGATAAAATATATATATATATAGGCAGAACGAAAAAAAAAAAGGAAAAGGAAAGCACTTTATAAGTTCAAGACATCCTACTCCTTGCAGTTCTAATCTAGTATATGTAGGCCTAATAACAATAATAATAATAATATGCACAATTTCAGGGACGATAATGAACATTGAATAACCTCCATATGTGTAAAGACTGAATACACTTTTTGGCTTTCACTGCCAGAAAAATGACAGCTGAGGATGAGGTACAGAGGATGACTCTAGAATCATAAATGGCATGAGAATTTCAAATAGGGAATAATTGCTAGTTTATTTATTTATATTTCTACAGAACTACAGGACACTGTAGGAAATCTGTGGAAAATCTGGTCATCCCAGAGACTCACCTGTCAGTTTCCAATGTACAATTTTTCAAACTCTGCATAGGTAATTTTAAATATTATGGACTATGCCTGAAGATAGACAAATGTCATGCAAGGCAAACTTTTATATACATTAGAACAGAACAGGTTTTGTTCATACCTTAAGATAACCAATAACTACAGGTCATGCATGCATTTGAGTGGTCCCATGACTTGATTTGCATCTAAAATACTGTTTTTAGCATGGTGTTTTTTGCTGTATTTTGCTGTTGGCTGGGCAAGTAGAAAGCAGTGTGGTCTCTTCTGCCTCCTGGGAAAGCTTTGATGCTTTTTTTTTTTTTTTTCCTTTTGTCTTCTCCATGATGCAGTTATCCAGATCTCTCTTTGCAGTAAGGAGATTCTCTACTTCCTCCGTTTCATTTTCTTTTTATTGTTGATTATAGTTGAAAATTTCATAACAAACTATGTGGGTAAGAATGTAATGCAATTGCCATTTCCAGGACAATTAACCACCTCCTGACTTTAAGTGATACATTTTCAATCGTGGTGCATAATAATACTCAAAAATTTATTACTTTGTTGGATAAGTGAAAATATTAGACTAGAATCTGAGACATGCCCAAATAGGCTACGATGTAACAATATTTCAACAAATTATCAATAACAGAATCAGCTCATTTTAATTTGGTTTAAGAACTAAACTACTCATTCAAATATCAGAATGGTATGTTCTTTTTCTCTTAGCTTTAAAAATAACTTGTTATGTAAATCTCTGATTCTTCCAGGAGAATGCCAGGACTATGGTTTTGATCCAAAAAAAAAACCTTTCCTTATACCTTTAGGGACATTAAAGTTTATTGAAACAGAAAGACTATTCAGGCCTTCATTCTTCAAAACACTTCCTTCTCATTTAGATGACCATTCTCAATTCCAAGGGGAAAAAAAAAAATAAATCATAATATATGAAGGAAATAAAAGTAAGTATAAAATGGGATATTTCTGAACGGATATCTTTCCACTTGTTCTCTTACTCTCAGAAGCTTAAAAGGAAAGATGGATAGCTAAATGACCTAATCATACATCAAGAAACCTTATAAATTGAACTAAAGGTCTTTAATGGATACATATCTGCATGTTCAGATCACAGACAGAGTCTATATTATTTTAAAGCCAAAGAGCTTAGAGGGGAAGTATGTGAATTTATAATCTCATAATCTCACTGTTTTCAAACTATATGCATAAAAGCATATATCTGAGCTAACATAAACGTTCTCTAATTATCTTTTTAATGGACTGGAGAGACAATAAATGCTTAAATAAACCACATGTGAGCAAAGCACTTGAGGTTATCTTTAATATCATGAAGGTATATATGAATTGCATTAGAGTAACAGTATTTGAGAAAAGAAGTATTTAAGCATATTCCTAAAACCTTGGGCCTATTTTTTAATATTGCTTGGAAATGGAGTGACGGACTTGGGCATTGCATGTTTATTATTATTCACACTATTATTTTTATTATCAAGGAGGAGAGAATCCCAGTATTTTAAATACTGCTTGAGCAATACCTAACCAAAGTTCAACACTTAAAATATAATAATTTAAATGTATCTTTGAAACAACCCATTTTATTTGTAAGTGCAATGAATTCCTCTGTCTCAAAGATTGCGCCTTCCTGTTTTTTTAGAGAGAAAAAACAAACAAACAAACAACAACAAAAAACACATTGATTTAGATAAAACAGAAGGAAAATTATTATTTTGCAAAGTAAGCAAAACAAACAGAGAAATAAAACCCCCTACCCTTTGCTCTTTCTTCCCAGCAGTTTTGCAAGAACACGATAGAGCCTGGTATAATTTCCCTTTTATTATCTAATTAAGTCAACCCTTTTATATAAACTACTATAACACATCATGAAAACTAAAATAGCTTAAGTAAGTTAGCTGAAGCACATTTGACCCCTTCTGTATAGAATCTCATTAATTTATATTACTCCAAACTCTCAGTTATTAAAGTTTCATTCAAATTTCTTTTTTTTTTCCATCTAAATTCTATAAAACTTACTGCTTCCTCTATAGTGTTCTTTCCAGTGCAAATATTCCTATGAAAAGTTCACTTCTTCTACTAATTCCCCACTTGCAAGCAAGAGTCCTTACAACATGGATGTTGTTTCGTACTGCACTTTTTTTTTTTTTTTCTTTTTTCTAGACAGGTATGAACATGATGGCCTTTGCAATTCAGGTATCATGCAGAAGCAGCACTGACCTGACAAAAACAGTTTAGGTGGATCATTATTCCGTATGTTACTGACACAATATATCCCCCTGCCAATTAATGATTTGAAAAATATTAACAGCAATAACAACAAATAGAATTGAGGTTGTTTAGCCTGGAGGAGGATGAGGAGAAACTTCATCTCTCTCTACAAGTACCTAAGAGGAGATTGCAGCAAGAAGGGTATCCACCTCTTTTCTCTGGTGACAAGTGATAGGACATGAGGAAAAGGTGTCAGATTGTGCCAGGGAAGATTTAGATACCATATTAGGAAGAATTTCTTCATGGGGAGAGTGGTCAAGCATTGGAATGGGCTGCCCAGGGAATTATTATACTGAAGACTGTTGTTTCTTAGAACACTTCAGGCCTTTAGGGGCACACACTCAGGTGTGATCTTCAAATTGACACTGGTTACAGGTGCACACTATGAAACATGATGTACTTCTGAAAGGAATGAGAATGGCTGAGTAATCTTGTTGGTTCTTTAGCCTTTTGGGTCTTATAAAGTGAACAGTTCATTGTTTATGTTGCTGTTATTATTTGTTTTCAATACATGTGTTACAGAAGCAAATAAAAACAAAAATATCCGGCTTCTGAGAAAATCCTGGAAAACAGGAAAAATATTTAAAAAATTATATGCATTTTATATTTTTGAGACAACATATTGAATTTTGCAGATAAGATTTGTGGGAGTATCGCCATCGGGGTCAACAAGCCCCATGGCTGGTGATAACGTCGGACTCATAACGATTACATGAGGGATATAAACAAGTTAGAAGGAACAAAGAAGTGGCGATTCACGAGACGCCTTGCTGTCTCAAACTGCTTTTTCTCCAACCGTTAAGATATGGAAGTTGCTAAATGTTTGCTGTTGCTGGGCAAAGTTGTTAACCAATGAATAGCTAGTGGGAAAGTACCAATTGTAGAGCTAATGGTATAAGAAGGGAGCCTGTCCTCAGTAAAAGTTGTTGAAGTTATTGATCCCTAAACTTACCCTGGTGTTCATGTGGTCATTACACCACAAAGATTTTGTGTGTGTGTGTGAGAGAGAGAGAGATTCAGAATAATTAGAAAAATAATTTTCAGAACACATACTTTGTGTCAGCAATAATCACTCGAACAGCCATCTTCTTACTTCGTTGATTTCAATGTTCCCGTAAAACTTCAGTAGTTGGTATTTACACAACTGCAGAATATGTATCAAAGAGTTCTAGAAAAACATTCTTCATACTTGTTTGGAATTCAGTGCATAATGACACAGGTGGTAGGTGAGATTAAAAAAAAAATAAAAATCTACCTACTGGAACAGCTTCACTTTCACCAAGGATGGTTTTTAAAGCTCTGTTGGAACGGTTAAACGTGCTGCTTACTAGATATTGTAGAAAATTCACAAACACTTCACTTCTTAATATATTATGCCTGCTATGGACTGCAGCAAGCAGGATTCATTTAAATTAAATTTAGCTACTGGGAAGTGCATGGAATAATAGTACTATATAATATCCCAAGTTGGAAGGGACCCACAAAGATCACTGAGTCCAACTCATGGCTCCAGACGGTACTACCTAAAAATTAAACCGTGTCAGAGAGCATTGTGCAAAAGCGGAACTCCAGAAGGCTTGGAGATGTGACAAATTCCCTGGAGAGCCAGTTCCAGTATCCAACCACCCTCCCTGTGAAGAACCTCATCTAATACCCAGTCTGAACTTCCTCTGATGAAGCTTCAGGACATTCCCTCAGATCCTATCACCTTATTGCTCTCTACAACTACCTGGGGTCGGCCTTTTCTTACAGGTAACTAGTGATAGTACTAGAGGGAATGGCTTCAAGTTGCGCGAGGGGAGGTTTAGGTTAGAAATTAGGAGACATTCCTTCTCATATAGAGTGATCAGGTATTGGAATGGGTTGCCCACAAAAGTGGTGGAGTCACTGTCCCTGGGGGTGTTTAAGGAAAGGTTGGACCTAGTACTTCGGGACATGGTTTAGTGGGTGATATTTGTAGTAGAGTGATGGTTGTACCACATGATCTTGAAGGTCTTTTCCAACCTTAATGATTCTATGATTTAAATCAGGCATAGACACCATTTTACAGTCACTCACTGAGGCAGTTGGCTCTGGGGCAGACATGTTCTGCAGTGGAGCTGTGGATCGCTGTGTCAAAGCGGGTTTTCTGCTTCAAGGCCACTCCAGGCAGCCTAGGGAGCCACCAGGACCTGGCAGCCCTTGGGAGGGCAGCTGATGAGGTGTGGGCGGAGCCAGGAGTGCCCCCCTCTGTTGTACAAAGGCAGCCTCTAGGGAGCTCAAGTGACGAGGAGCAGGAGCATGGTGAACAGGGCAGGCAAACAGGGTGTGGCATGACATTTTGTATGGCAGTGCACGCAGGGAAGGCAGAGGATACCTCCCCAGTCAGGAGACTGGCTCAGGTACCAGCTTCCTCCCAGACAGCAAACCTAGCCATGGTCACCACGAGGCAGAAAGTGCTCCCCAAAAAGACTGTGGCAACCCAGACCAACTGCCCACCCAAAGACATAGCTGTTCAAGTCTCTGGCTGCAGGGAATGCCTGAGTCTGTTGCTACCAATGGAGGGTGACAGAGAAACTGTTGTGCGAGGTGCAAGCAGCTGGTGGATCTGATCAGCCTTGTGGCAGAGCTCAGGGTAGAGGTGGAGAGATTAAGGACTATCAGGGAGTCTGAGCAGGAGTTAGACTGGTGGAGCAACTCACCAGTACGCCCCAAATAGTGGTGGACACCCTGCCCTGTCACTGTCGGGCAGAGGAAATGGACCTGAGAAATGGAAAGGAATGAAACAGGTCCCTGCTTGGTATCACAGGCAAACCCCCTCCCTACCTGCCTCGCCTCCCCAGGTGCCTTTACACAATAGGTATGAGGCTTTGGAGCTTGAGAGACAGGTTGGTGAGGATGTGGGGGAAGGTCCACACAGGAGGTTTTCTAGGGCAAGGAAGTAAACTCCACACCTAAAGATTTCCTCCACCAAGAAGGAAAGAAGGATTGGTGTCCCAGAGTCCTAGGCCACTCCCTTCTGAGGGGAACAGAGAAATCTGCTGCCTACCTGGGGTCCAGGTCAGGGACATTACCAGGAAACTTCCTGGCCTGGTTCACCCCTCTGATTACTATCCCTTGGTGATAATTCAGGCTGGCAGTTACAAAATCACTGAGAAAAGCCTGGAGGCTATCAAAAGGGACTTCAGAGGATTGGGGTGGTTACTGGATGGAGCGGGTGCGCAGGTGGTACTTTCCCCTATCCCTTCAGTGGCAGGGAGGGACACTGAGTGGACCTAGAAAGCCCAGTTGATAAATACATGTATGAAAGGCTGGAGTCATCACAGGAATTTGAGGTTTTCTGATCATGGGGTGGTTTACCTGGCACCTGGACTGATGGCTGCAGATGGGTCCCACCTGTCTCAAAGGGGTTTAGCAGATCCTAGCCAAAGACACGGCAGGGCTCATCAAGAGGGCTTTAAACTAGGTATGAAGGGGGACAGGGATGAAATGAGGCTCGAGAAAGAAGAGCCTGGGGGAACAATCCCAGAGCTGAGGGTGAGGGCGATGGCGCAACTGAAGTACATCTACATGAATGCACACAGCATGGGCAACAAACATGAAGAGATATTGGTGGTAGGGGGATGGTTTGACCGTGTGACCTTGAAGGTCTTTTCCAACCTTAATGATTCTATGATTCCATGATTCTATGATTCTAATTTGATGTTCCAAATATTGTTATGTGTTGTTATGACCTTTCAGTGAAGGTTTCTGCTGAGTTCCTGGAACTAAAAGAAAGTCTTTATTTCACCTACTCATTAACTAGGTATGTCTCAGTAGATTATTATTGACTATGTATGTGCAACAATGCTGCTTTTTGGCATTTTGCTATGAAAAGAGAATGATTCTAAAGATAGTAAGGAAAAACCTCCACCTCCTTCTTTTGTACTGTTGCAGCAAAGACTGTACTCCTAGTAAATGAAAGGGTCATGAGAAGGAAAAAAAAAAAAAAAGAAAAAAAGAAAAAAAAAGGGAGAGAGCTAAACTACTTCAGGAAAGGCAGTGAGAGTATTTAGTAATGCTTTCAGGATACAGCATGGCAAAGAAGTTTTTAGAAGATATTGTGGTACTGGTAGTATTAATTTTTATATTGTCTTTTAGTGTTATTTACAATCATAGCTCTAAAATGGTAACATTATGACTCATGACATGATATGAATGTCTCTTAATGCAAGGAAACAGACATGTCTAAAGACATCTAAATGCCTAGAACAAGTGGAGTAGTTTGTGCTTCCAAGATGGAGATCTTTCCTCACTGACTGTAGAAGTAGTCTCGATGACTAGTTGTGGTGGTTTTACCCACCTGGGCAGCTGACCTCCACTACAACTGCTCTCTCACTCCCCCTCTTCAAAGGGAAAGAGGGAGAAAATATGATGGAAGGGGCTCAAGGGTTGAGATAAGGACAGGGGCATCACTCAACAATTATCATCATGGGCAAAACAGACAGCATAGGGAGATTAATAACATGTATTGCCTATTACTAACAAGCTAGAGAAGTGAGAAACAAAGAAAACAAGCTAAATGCACCTTCCCCTCATCCACTCTCTTCCACCTCTTCCCTTTGAGCGGCACAGGGGAAAAGTGGAATGGGGACTGCAGTCAGTCTATAGCGCTTTGCCTCCACTGCTCCTTCACAGTCCCTTTCTTCTCCTGCTCCAGCATGGAGACCATGGGATACAATCCTTACTGAACTGGTCCTTGTGCAAGCTTCCCATAGGCAACAGCTTCAGAAGAACTGCTTCAAACATGGGTCCGTACCATGGGGTCCATCCATCAGGAGCAAACTGCTCCAACATGATCCACAGCTTCTGACATCACCTGCTTCTGAGTGGGCTCCTCTCCACAGGCTACAGGTCCAGCATGGAGTCTGATCTGGTGTGTTTTCTCCACGGGCCACAGCCTCCTTAAGGGCAGATCCACCTGCTACACTGTGGTCTCCTCCACGGGCTGCAGCATGGAACCCTGCTCCACCGTGGTACCCACGGGCTGGAGGGGGACAGCTTGCTCCACAGGCCGCAGGGGAACTTTAGCTCAGGTGCCTGGAGCACTTCCTCCTCCTCCTTCTTCACTGACCTTGTTGTCTGCAGGGATGTTTCTCACTCCTCACTCTCCCAGCTGCTCTTGTGCACCATTTTTTTTCCCCTTTCTTAAATTAGCTCTCACAGAAGCATAAACAATGTCACTTATTGGCTCTGCTCTGGGCAGCAGCAGGTCCCTTTGGATCTGGCTAAAACTGGCCTAATCTAACATGGGGCAGCTTCTGGACTCTTCTCACAGAAACCAATCCTGCAGTCCCTAACTACAGAAATCTTGCCACGTAAGTCCACTGCACTAGTTAATACTAATCATATACATTTATGCAAATTTAGGTAACCTATTTTAGGTACATTTAAATTTAAAGTCAGTAATCGAGTGGAACTGAGGTTTCAGCTACATATAGAAGAAACATATTTAATATAAAAATTATCCCTGTGGAAGCACGACAATTATTTAATAAATGTATATTTTTTATACACAAAGTAGTAATTTTACAGTAATAGTGTCTTTGACCTTCAATTAGCCACCCATAGTTTTTTTCTTCCACTATTCGTGAAAAATCAGTTTTTTGTTGTTGTTGTTGTTTACAAGTTCACAGCTTACTAGTTGTTTTCTTTTTTTTTTTTTTTCTTTATTTTTTGGCTCATCAGGCATGAAGGCTTTTTCATGTATTTCAAAAAGTCTAACGACAAAAGCCTTGCCAAACATTCTTTTAACTATGGTCACTGTTGTTAACGTGCCAAGGCACCCAGCCAGAACAAGTCCTAATTATTTTCCTGCCCCAGGCAATAAACATTTTAACTATTCTTTTTGCTCACTTCCAATTCATAGCACAAGCCACACAAACCAGTCAAAATTGAGTGAAAAAAAAGCTTCCCTCTCAATTTTGTCATTGCTGGCATTTGGCTGGGCAGGTGATAGAACAAACAGAGACCAAATAGAGCCAAGTAACACTACACAATATCAAGGCCCTTTTAACCCACTGCCTCTCTCACATGGGACACAAAAGCTTCTGCTTCTGTTGCCACAGAAATGAGCCTGGTTTCTGTGAAAGTGATGGTGAAAAAGAATCAATGAAAAATAAGGAGAAAAGGAAGGCAAAAGGGAGGGAGGGTAGAAGGAAAGGAAAGAGGGAGGGGAAGGAAAGAGGGAAGAGGGAGAGGAAGGAGGGAAGGAGGGAAGGAGGGAAGGAGGAAGGAAGGAAGGAAGGAAGGAGGGAAGGAAGGAAGGAAGGAAGGAAGGAAGGAAGGAAGGAAGGAAGGAAGGAAGGAAGGAAGGAAGGAGGAAGGAAGGAAGGAAGGAAGGAAGGAAGGAAGGAAGGAAGGAAGGAAGGAAGGAAGGAAGGAAGGAAGGAAGGAAGGATAGGGAAGAAGGAAGGAGGTAAAATGGGAAGGGTAGGAAAGAAGGGAGTGAGGAAGAGAGAAAGGGAGGAATGGAGGAAAATCCATCACACTTGTTGATGTTACTTTATTAACTAATATATATAATATATAGCAAAAGCTCTTTCATAATGCTATGATTTATCTTACTATTTTGATCAGTATTTCCAATTCAATTATATTTTTTATCTACTTATTTTTCACAATCCAAAAGGGGAGGAAAGCTACCCACCCCACAGGTATGTAGTTATTGTAATAGTGAGTTCATAGGATTCCGTGATACACAAAGATGCAGAGGCTTTGTTCACTAAAGAATTTTAGTATTAAAAATAAACAAGTCACCACTAGCAAGAATACTATGATTAATTACCAGATATTACCAGGAAACAAGCATATATATATGTAACAGGTATCAATGATATAGTACCAATTAATACTATTAGCACTTAGAAGTAGTAGAAAGGCAATCTGAGGTAAGAAAAACATCAGAATAACAACAGATATGATTTGGGGATAATTACACATTCAACAAAAATCAATAATATTATGACAGTAAAAATACTTATCATTACAAATTTATCAATACAATGACAGCAAATAGACTTGAATTCTTAGTTAGACACAGTTTGGGACAGAATTAACTAATGCATCACATACTTGGAATCACCCAAATCTGTAAACCAGAACAAAATATTCAGTATATACATATCTACAGAGTCACTGTAACCCTTCTGAACCTTTGCTTACTAATATTTTACTTGTGTACTGAAGAGAAGGTATATGCCTCCACTATGAAAACTCCAATGATTTTAAAGCTGCTATCAGTAAATTATTGAAGAATATTTTATAAATATATGAAACAGAATAACCAGATAGTTTTTTCAAACTTTGCATCAATATGAATATTTATAATGGATTTAGACTATATTAAAACATATTATGGTGGAATGTATTTCCACCATAATATATTTCATTTATATAATTTAAATATATTTTATGTATTTTAACATATTTATTTTATAATATATTTATTTTATATATTATATCTAAAATATGTATTTTAATATATCTAATTTTAATATTATTTATATATTAATATAATTTATTAAACAATTTATTTATTGTTTAAATAAGATTTAACATGGGCAGTGTAAACAAATCATTTCCTATTTAAAATTTAGACTTGTAGTTAGTGGCAACATATCTGTTTTTGTTTTTCTTAGTCATATTTAAAAGATCTTACACCTTTTCTATATGAAAGGCAGATGGACTCAGTCCTTTTTGGAAGGTAAAATGGTAAATTGTGTTGATCAAAATGTCCGAACTGTGTGACTAAAAATGTTTACCATTATGCTTTTATTTTCATTAAAAGCACTGTTTACCTTTTTGCTTTTGTTGTTGTTGTTGTTTAACACCTTTTCTTCATCAAGGGTTCTGCAAAAAAATGTAGCACTGCAGCCACAAGAGAACAAGAGATAAGTTAGATAAAGGAGAAGTCCAACTATTCAGAAATGGAACTGAAAATTAAGAATTACAAGCTCAGTGTGTGCAAAGTTATAGTATAGTATAGTATATAGTATATTATAGTATACTATGTATACTATATAGTAGTGTAGTATAGTGTAGTATAGTATAGTATAGTATAGTATAGTATAGTTCCCAGGCTCTTTACCTTGGAAAATTTACCATTATGTGCAAATATGAAGGTAATATATCTATTAAGAACTCAGACAAAACTATTGTGCCTGATGTAACTACCCAGAGCATACATGAAATGTAGTTCACTTCATCCTGCTCATAAAATGCTTTGCTATGTTGACACTTGCAGCCCTGGAGGAGAGCCACACTCCAATGAACTGATGTTAGATATTGGTTCAGTTGTATCAGTTCTGCCGGAACCTATTTACTAGCTAACAAAACATAAATTACATTTGTAAGCTTATTTGAGGAAAGTAATCCTTGCGCTTCAATGCCCTAGTTTAATGCACTGCTGACTCACTACACTTGTCTATCCATGTAATTCTTCAGAGAAACCTAATTTTAGCAGCCTGCAACAAAACTATAACAAGAAAATCACCGACAAGTTTTCTGTTTTTGATTTGTGTACATCCTGGCACAGGGCTTTTGAGTGTTCAACCCCCTGTTTTGAGAGCCCAGATTATTTCAGGATTTGGCCCCTCCTTTTTCAGCCCAAACCCCTCTTATGAAGTCAGAAAGACTCATTTTAAAATTCCTGGAAGTATTACCATCCCTGGAGTTTTTTTTTAATGGATGTTTAGATATGGAGCTTAGGGACATGGTTTAGTGGTAGATTTGGCAACGCTAGATTACTGGTTGAATTTGGTGACTTATAAGTCTTTTCCAAACTAATGGTATTCTATGATTCTGATTAAAGGGGTTTATAAAGTTTGAGAAAATCTTCTTCAGAAAAATCATTGTTCTCAGGGTACCCAGCCCACTGAGCAGGTAGACAGACAGGGAGACAGACTGGAAGACAGACTTTGCTTCAATCTTCAATTCTAAGACCAGCCCTCATATCTCCAGCCCTCTGTCTCCAGACCATCCCTGGAGACAAGAGAGAAAATTTGAAGAAAGGAAGATTTTCCATTGGTCAAGGAGGATTAGAGATCATTTAGGCAAACATGACACCCACAAATCCACAGGCCCTGATGGGATGCACCCATGAGTGCCAAGGAAGATGGCAGATGTTATTGCTAGGCCACTCTCCATCATCTTTGAAAGGTCATGGAGAACAGGAGAGGTGCCAGAGGACTGAAAGAAAGTGAATGTTACTCCAGTCTTCAAAAAGGGCAAGAATCATAGAATCATAGAATATCCCGTGTTGGAAGGGACCCATAAGGATCATCAAGTCCAACTCCTAAGAAGAGGAACCCAGGAAATTAAAGGCCAGTCATCCTCACCTCCAACCCTGAAAAAGTGATGGAACAACTCATCCTGGATGTCATCTCTAAGTACATGGAGGAAAAGGAGATCAGGAGTAGTCATCATGGATTCACCAAGGGAAAATCATGCTTAACCAATCTGATAGCCTTCTATGATGGTTAGGTAGATGAGGGGAGAGCAGCGGATGTTGTCTACCGTGCCTTCAACAAGGCTTTTGACACTCTCTCCCATAACATCCTCATAGGTAAGCTCAGGAAGTATCGGCTAGATGAGTGGGCAGTGAGGTGGATTGAGAACAGACTCAATGGCAGAGTTCAGAATGTTGTCATCAGTGGCACATTCTAGTTGGAGGACTATAGCTAGCAGTGTCCTGCAGAGGTCAGTACAGGGTCTAGTCTTGGTCAAGGTATTCATCAATGATATGGATGAAGGGACAGAGTGCATGCTCAGCAAGTTTGCTGATGATGCAAAACTGTGAAGAGTGTCTGATACACCGATACACTGATACAATGGCTGTGATACCATTCAGAGAGACCTGGACAAGCCCATGCACCAGTACAGGCTGAGGGTAGACCTTCTGAAAAGCAGCTCTGCAGAGAAAGACCTGGGAGTCCTGGGGGATAACAAGTTAACCATGAGCCAGCAATGTGCCCTTGTGGCCAAGAAGGCCATTGGTATACTGGAGTACATTAGGAATAATGTTGCCAGCAAGTCGAGGGAGGTGATTCTCCCCATCTACTCAGTCCTGGTGAAGCTATATCTAGAGTACTGTGTCTAGTTCTGGGCTCCCTTGTACAAGAGAGACATGCAGTTCCCAAAGAGAGTCCAGCAGAGGGTTACAAAGATGATTAGGTGACTCGAGTATCTGTCATATGAAGAGAGGCTGAGAGAACTGGACCTGTGTAGCCTGAAGAAGAAAAGACTGAGAGGGGATCTTGTCAATATATGCAAATATATTAAGGGAGGGTGTCAAGAGGATAAGGCCAGACTCTTTTCCCACTGTTCCCAGTGACAGGATAAGAGACAACAGGCACAAATAGAAACACAAGAAGTTCCATCTGAATATGAGGAAAAACTTGTTTACTGTAAAGGTGACAGAGCACTGGAACAGGTTGGGCTGAGAGGCTGCGGAGCTATTCAAAACCTTCCTGGATGCAATCCAGGGGGTTTGGACTAGATGGTCTTCAGAGGTCTCTTCCAACCTTGACCACTCTGTGACTCTGTGACACTGTGACTTGTGGGTAAGAGTCGGAGAAAAGGCCAGTAAGGGAGATATCATGGTAGGAGTATGTTTTAGACAATCCAAACAGGATGAATAAGCAGATGAAATATTCTATCAGCACCTAGGAGTATTGTCATGGTAGCTAGCGCTCATTCTCATGGGAACCTTCAACTTCCAAGATGTCTGCTGCAAATACAATACAGAGGAAAACAAACAAACAAACAAACAAACCGGAAAAAAAAAATAGACTAAGGGATTCCTGGAATGTGGGGAGGATAACATCCTGACCTCTGTGGTGAGGGATCTGCTCTAGGGAAGGTGTCCCACTTGACCTGTAGTTGGTAACCGTGAAAGTCTCATGGGTGCTATGTTGGTTGGAGGCCATCTCGGTCACAGCGATCATGAGTTGATAGAATTCTCCATTCTTGTGTATCAAGGAGGGAAGTCAGCAGAACTGCTACTGTGGATTTTTAGAAGGCAGATTTTAGCCTATTTATGAACCTTGTTGAACTTGGGAAGCAGTTCTATAGGACAAAGGAGTCAAGGAAGAATGGACATTCTTCAAGAATGAAATGCTGAAGTCAGAGGAGAAGGCCATCTCTATGTGCTGAAAGATGATCTGGCAGGGAAGACCAGCCTCGCTGAACAGAGAGCTTCTTCTGGAACTCACGAAGAAACTGAGAGTTTATGAACTTTGTAAAAGGGGGAAGGTAATTACGAAGGACTACAAAGATGTCGTAAGGTTATGCAGGGATGAAATTATAAGGGACAAAGCCCAGACAGAACTTAACTTGTCTGCTGCAGTAAAAAACAATAAAAATGTTTTAATAAATAAAGTAACAAAAGGAGGACTAAGGAAAATCTCCATCTTTTATTGCCTGCAGGGGGAAACATAGTGACAAAATATGAGGAAAAGACTGATATACTTAATGCCTTCTTTGCCTCAGTCTTTATTAATAAGGCTAATTGTTCTCAGGGTACCCAGCCCACTGAGCTGGAAGACAGACAGGGAGCAGAATGAACCCCTCATAATCAAACGAGAAATAGTTAGTGACATACTACACCACCTGAACATACGCAGATCTATGGAGGCAGATGGGATACACCCAAGAGTGTAGAGGGAGTTCGTGGAAGTGCTCACCAAACCACTTTTTATAATTTATTAGCAGTCCTAACTAACTGTGGAGGTCCTAGTTGACTGGAATTTAGTGAATATGGTGCCCATCTACCAGAAGGGCAGGAAGAATTCCAGGGAATTACAGACCTGTCAGTCTGACTTTGGTGCCTGAGAAGTTGAAAGTTAGAGAAGCTGTGGAAGTGGAGAGGAGTGACATTAGTTCATAATGCATGAGAATGGAGAAATGTGTCCTTCCTATGAGGCAGCTCCAGTGGTAACATTTTTTAAATATTATCCTTTCTCTCTGTCTCTGCTCTCTCCCTAAAACTATTCTCTTTAAATGAGCAGATGTCTTCCAAACATCTATCCCTCCTTTGGCAATGGGATGTCTTCTTTTGTGAGTTTGGAATAATTTTTCAGTGCCTAAACTCATTTAAAAATAGCAGTTGAGCTCAGTGATGAAAAACTGTTCTCTCTATTGACTGAAATGAGTCCTGTTTTCTGAGGAATAACTGCTCTTTCTTTCTTTTTCTTTCTTTCTTTCTTTCTTTCTTTCTTTCTTTCTTTCTTTCTTTCTTTCTTTCTTTCTTTCTTTCTTTCCTTCCTTCCTTCCTTCCTTCCTTCCTTCCTTCCTTCCTTCCTTCCTTCCTTCCTTCATTTCCTTCCTTCCTTCCTTCCTTCCTTCCTTCCTTCCTTCCTTCCTTCCTTCCTTCTTTCTTTCTCTTTCTTTCTTTCTTTCTTTCTTTCTTTCTTTCTTTCTTTCTTTCTTTCTTTCTTTCTTTCTTTCCTTCCTTCCTTCCTTCCTTCCTTCCTTCCTTCCTTCCTTCTTTCTTTCTTTCTTTCTTTCTTTCTTTCTTTCTTTCTTTCTTTCTTTCTTTCTTTCTTTCTTTCTTTCTTTCTTTCTTTCTTTCTTTCTCTTTCTCTCTTTCTTTCTCTTTCTCTCTTTCTTTCTCTTTCTCTCTTTCTCTTTCTCTCTTTCTCTTTCTCTCTCTCTCTTTCTCTCTCTCTTTCTCTTTCTCTTTCTCTTTCTCTTTCTCTTTCTCTTTCTCTTTCTCTTTCTCTTTCTCTTTCTCTTTCTCTTTCTCTTTCTCTTTCTCTTTCTCTTTCTCTTTCTCTTTCTCTTTCTCTTTCTCTTTCTCTCTTTCTCTTTCTCTTTCTCTTTCTCGAGTAATTTGGAAGAGTAATGAGGAAAGTGATACAGTCTGAAGTTAACAGAACCACCCAGTAATCCAATAACTTCTTTTTTTTTTTTTCTTAGAGATAAATTTTGCAATTTACTTCAGAAATAGTTATCTTTTTAATTCACAGGAAAAACGTATAATTCCTAAACATTAGTTTACATGCTATTTGAGTAGTACTTTATTAATCATTTTTTTCAATTAAAAGAAAATGAAAAGTTTGTTGTTTTTTTTTAGAAAAATCAGAAAAACTTGTTAACTGACATCAGGCAAATAATAAATAAATATCATCTTAATCAATAAAGTGAACAAAACAAAGTAGACAAAATTCTTTGCTCTAAACTGGACTAATTGTTTTATTTGTAGAAATCAGATGATCACTCATCTAAAGTAAAAAAAAGAAAAACATTATTTTAAAAATAAAATTGAAAATGGATAATATATATATATATTGCTACCAGCAATTATAGAAAGCCAGCTTCTGATTAATGATACAAGTAATCAATAAGACTCCTAGACAATTTACTGCTACTAAATTGAGAACTCTGCTGATTGTTAAAATATATTATAAAATACTTTGCTGATGTAAAGCAAATGTACATTCAGTTTAGAAAAGGAGCTTCTTAAACATATTGTTTTCATTGCTTTTTATGGTATAAATGGCATTTCTAGAAGACAATTCATTTCATCTTAAAGTAATAAGGTGAGAGGTAAGAAGTGCTATTCTCTGGGGATGCATATGTCTCCTTATAGTTTATATAAGATGCCTGCAATGTCTGGCTCACATGAAAACATTTAATTTCTGATATCTAAAAAGCATAATTCTGTCATTATATAACATTAACAGAACAAAGGATGTATGATTTTAAAAGTAAAGATTTAATGAAAATTTTAGAGAAGTATCAAAAATAAAAGTACCTTCTCAAAATATGCAGGAGTACTGTGAGGCCTGTTTGACCAAATAGGGAAACAGGGTTCAACAGAAAAAAAAAAGGAATGACTTGGGAGGTTAAATCAGGCACAGTCTGCCAAAGAGGAATACTGAAACATCGCTTGGGCCTGCAAGGATGTAAAGGACAACAGAAAGATCTTTCAAGAGGAACAGGTGCAGAAGCAAAAGGTAGACCAAGAAGAATGCAGGCCCACTGCTGAACCAGACAGGTAACCTAGTGATGAGGAGCATGGAAAAGGCTGAGATATCAACACGTTCTTTGCCTTAGATTTTACTGTCAAGGCCTGATCTCAGGCCTCCACTGACCCTATGTCTAGCAGGAGAGAGAGTCTGGAAAAGTGAAGTATTACTCACAGTTGAAGATTGTGGACTTAGAGAACACACACTTCTCACCTAGACACCCCCCTTATGTCAAATTTGAAAACTCATGGCAGTTGGAAGAGGTTCCTGAGGACTAGAAGGTGGCAAGTGTCACCCATATCCTCAAGAACAAGAAGGAGAACTTGGGGAATGACACGCCAGTCATCCTAACCTCAGTCTCTGGAAAGGTAACAGAGCAAATCCTCCTGTCAGCTCTGTCCTGGTGCAGGAAGGATGAGAAGTTAACTGGGAAAAAACGGTATGTATCTGCTATGGGCAGGTTCTGCTCAATCACCGTGACTGTTTCTTGTGGTGAGGTGACAAGCTCCAAGCAGGAACTACTTTCTCCAGGGACGAGGGGGATGATTGTTGGATCTTACTTGCCTTGAGTTTAGCAAGGTTTTTGACGCTGATTCCTGTAATAGAATTAGAGATATGAAATGGATGGTTGAACTACTAGGTAGGCGAAAAACTGGTTGGACTATCATAGAATCATAGAATATCCAGAGTTGGGGGGCATCCACACAGATCATCGAGTCCAACTCCTGGCACCATACAGGTCTACCCAAAAATCAGAATTCAGACCAAACAGAGAGCATAGTCCAAAACCTTAAACTCTGGCAGGCTCAGTGCCATGACCACTTCCCTGGGGAGCCTGTTCCAGTGCGCGACCACCCTCTCAGTGAGAAACTTTTTCCTGATATCTAACCTGAACCTCGCCTGTCACAGCTTGACTCCATTCCCTTGGGTCCTATCACTGGTCACCAGAGAGAAGAGATCGGTGCCTGCCCCCTCTGCTCCTGGTCGTGAGGAAGCTGTAGACTGTGATGAGGTCTCCCGTAAACTTCTCTTTTCCAGGCTGAACAAACCAAATGACCTCAGCTGCTCCTCATGTGTCTTCCTCTCTAGGCCCTTCACCATCTTTGTCGCCCTTCTCTGGACACTCTCCAATAGTTTCATGTCCCTTCTATATTGTGGTGCCCAAAACTGCATACAGTACTTGAAATGAGGCCATGCAAGCGCAGAGTAGAGTGGGACAATCACTTCCCTCGACTGACTACCAATGCCGTGCTTGATGCACCCCAGGATACGGTTGGCCCTCCTGGCTGCCAGGGCACACAGCAGGCTCATATTCAGCTTGCTATCAGCCAAAACCCCCAGACCCCTCTCTGTGGGGCTTCTCTCCAGCATCTCATCCCCCAGTCTGTACGTATAGCCAGTGTTGCCCCTTCCCAGGTGCAGGACCCGGCACTTGCTCTTGTTAAACTTCATGCAGTTGGTGATTGCCCAGCTCTCATCTCTCTGCAAGGCCTTTCCACCCTCGACAGAGTCAACTACTCCTCCAAGTTTAGTAACATCAGCAAATTTGCTCAAAACACCTTCTAGTCCTACATCCAAACCATTTATGAAAACATTGAAAAAAAGTGGCCCTGAAATGAAGTGTTGGGGGACCCCACTGGTGACTTTGCTGCCAGCCTGCTGCAATCTCATTTACCACAACTCTTTAAGCCCTACACAGGGCTTGTTAAGTCCCTTGATTGACTAGATAGGTGATCTTATCATAAAATGAGATTAAATTTGTTAAGCAGGACCTACCCCTCATGAGCCCATGCTGGCTGTGACCTATGAATACATTGTCCCCCAGGTGTGTTTCAATAACTTCAAGGAATATCTTCTCCATAATTTTACCAGGCACTGACGTGAGACTGGCAGGCCTGTAGTTGCAAGGGTCCTCCAACTCAGGGAACCCGGGGTCCCGAAGCCCATTATCGGTGTTGAAGACAGAGGCAAAGAAGGTATTAAACGTCTCTGCTTTGCCTATGTCCTTGTTTGTGAGGTGACCATCTCCATCAAGTAGTGGACCTATGTTTTCTCTGGTCCTTTTTATGTTCAATTATTTTAAAAAAGCCCTTTTTATTGTCTCTCACAATCCTGGCCAGCTTCAACTCTAACTGGGCTTTGGCCACACAATTTTTTTCCCTACAGAAATGAAGAGTGTCCATGTAGTCCTTCCATGTTACCTGACCCTGCTTCCAGCAGCCATGCACTTTCTTTTCTTGCCTAAGCTCCGGAAGATCCCTGGTCAGCCAAGCTGACCTTCTGCCCCACCTGCTTTACTTCTGATATTTTGAAATTGCCTGATCCTGTGCTTTTAGGAGGCAGTGCTTAAAGATTGACCAGCACTGATGGACGCCAATGCCTTCAAAAGCAGTTTCCCAAGGGACCATACTAACTAGTTCCCTGAGCAGCCTGAAGTTTGCTCTCCCCATATCCAGGGCTGAAGTTTGGTGGCAGTTTTCCTCCTGTCACTAAAAAATTTAAATTCATCTGCTTCACGGTCACTATGACCAAGATGGCCACCAGTTGCCACATCCCCCACAAGACCCTCTCTGTTCTCAAGCAATAGATCTAGGAGGGCACCTTTCCTAGTTGGCTGCCTTAGTACCTGCACCAAGAAGTTATCGAGATGCTTTAAGAACATCCTTGACCTGCTTGTGTCAGCTGTGTGATATTCCCAGTCAACATCTGGCAAGTTGAAGTCCCCTATAATGACAAGGGCAGTTGATCTTGAGGTACCTCTTAGTTCCTCAAAGCATAATTCATTGCTGTCATCATCCTGGCCGGGTGGTCTGTAATAGACTCCTATGACGACATCCCCTTTATTCGTTTGTCCCTTAATCCTTACCCAGAGGTTCTCAACAAATGGCAGGCTAAAGCTTTAATAAAGGAGAAAAGCAACACTTTCATATCTTATCATGCATGAAATACACAGACCTCACAATAGGTATCTTATTCATTCGGTTTACGGTTAACCTGCTTTGGATGGAGAGCATCCTCATAGCAATTACACTGATAATATGAAGCAATTCCTTGTGGTAGTTGGGAGGTGAACTATCTAACGAGGCATGAACGTCTAGTTTGACATTCTGTGTCCCTATATTTTTTTTTTCTTAACATTTAGTGAAATTAACCATTGGAATAAAAATCATTATGTAGTCTTAAAATCACTATTGGATGATTTTCTTGGGCATAGTCTATATCTAAAAAAAAAAAAAAAGAGTTTTTACAGGATTCACCTGAAAAATTATGTCACTTGTGAAACAAAGACAAGACCAGATGGATACAATATTTCCTTCCTATTTTGAATTGCATCTGTGTTACTTTATATGGAAGCAGGTTGCCAGAATGAAATCAGAAGTATACTTGCTGCACAACACGTTACTTGGGAGAGAAAGCTAACGCTAGATGAATGTATGAATTAGTATTGTTTTTAGAAAAAAATACAGGAGAATGCTTTTACTACTGCTGAATTTTCCATTTTAGTTTGTTTCTTTAAGAATTTAGTGAAGAAAATAATAAACAAAAAAGCTCTCTGAACCAACTTATCAATCAAAACTCTCCTTAACATGTGTAATATACTAACACATACAACAGCATCTGTGAGTTTTTATTGTTGTTGTTGCTAAATTTTTTTAATGAAAAAAAGCCATACGAATATAAAATGAACATAAATATCAACATTTCTCTTCTTTTCATAATAAAGTAGATGGGATGTGAAATTTCAGTGAAATCAAACTAATATTTAGAATCTCTTAATAAAATATTGCACACATTGAGCTAACATTATTCATGACTAATAATATTATTAATTGAAAAAAAAAACTGTTCTATCTGATTTTATCTTGCTATTAACTAAGAAAAAAAATCACAATGTAGTTATCTACAATTTTCAAAACATTCCACATCATTAATTTTCAGCTAGCTTCTAAAATCAGCATATTTGCACCAGACAAATCACCTGACCTTCACATTTTCTGGCTACCCTGAAATTCCAACTGAAAATCAATAACCATTGTATCTTTGTGAAGACATCATCAGTAGGAGAATTAATATGAGGTAAGAACAGAGAGAAGTACAAAAGAAACTTGAGTCAGTCTCTAAAATTAGCATATGGGACAACTAAATTGGTGCTACTTCTTATCCTTAAGCAGTGAGGAAAATCAAAGACAATTAATTTCTGGTTTGTGTCCCCTCTGTGTCTGTCTTCTCTGTTACTGTGAGGAGATGAGAGATTCCACAAGATATATTAATGGTTTGGAGTTTGTTCCCTTACTCATTAGAAATGCTATGAAGTTGATACTTATATTTTGCTCGGAGACCCTATGGAACACCCTTCTCCCTTTCATCATAAATCCAACTTTATAGGAGATGAATTCTCAAGAAACATATGACATTGTTACAAGGTAGCTATAACTGATGTTTTGAAAAATGACCTGTGAATGATAACAGCAACTGTTTAAATATTTATATATGTATCATGTTGATATTGAAACATAAACATTGCAGAAACACGTGCAGTGCAGAAATTATTTTTCTTACTTTATTTTCTGGATTTGTTAGATAAAAGGATAACAACATGTCCCTTCAAAAATCATGTCTTAATTTTGTAAGTTTTACATAGGAATTCAAGTAGTTTTAATTAAGAACTGACTAAAACCAAATAAGTGTCTTGTAATACATATCCTAATATCAGCAAACAGATGCTACTAAATCTTGATGGATGTTATTGTCAATGCCTGGAGTTAATGCAGATAGACAATGTGTATATATATTAACTTCACATTCACACAAATTGGATACTAGTGCTGTATGCCAAAGGGATCTCCTAAGGCAAAAAGCTTACTTACATACCCCTATTTCTATAAATATTTATGTATTACTGGCTCTGTTATGTTTTATGTAGTAACTCACACAAGGGAGAAGATATTTTGCCTTATTAAGTAAATTAATGTGATCTTGTAGAAGTAAAAATATTTCTTAGATATAAATAGTTATTTCTTAGATATAAATAATTATTTCACAGGCTTACTTAATGAAAGATTACTTAAAGTCTTCTAGTTTATTAGCTTGACTTCCAGATTTAAGCCTTTCTTATTTTATACATGTAGAATGCATCTATGTCTGCTTCAGAATTTCTAAATACTAAGTAAACTGTTTTTATGTAAGTGTATTTCCCTAAAAATATCAGACCACAGGGCCAACTTGTCTGGGAACATAGCCACACACACACATACACACACACACACACACAAATCTTTGAAAAATCTTTGAATTCTTAAAAGAAAGAAAATAACAACAAAAATCCTTAGCAACTGCTAGCAGACTATCCACACAACCAGCTTGTAAGCCGAACAACTAAACAAGCTATAGCTCAAACAGAAAAGTTTGAGTGAGTCCCAAGACTGGGAGATTTTTGAACAGTATAGGCATCCCAATACCTCAGCAGTCATGTTTTCGCTACTTTTTCTAGAGTCCTGCCACTAACCCCCCATCAGAGTTGATCACACGCTCATATATCAACATTGTACTTGATCTACTAAAAAGACTTATATTAGCTTAAATGCTTCTTATCATGGATTTCATTTTGCATGGACAGAGAAAGCACACATTTTATCCTGAGAAAAGAAGTTTTAAACTTACATCTATAACAATCCATTTGAACACAGCAGGAACTCCATCTTTTTTATCCTCATTATTTTGTATCTTCATTACGTAGCCTGTCAATAATGCATTGGGAAATGCAAAATTTTTTGGAGCTATGTAAAAAACTTAACTGTAATGTCACACAAATTCTTATTCACACACACACACACACAATGTTAAATATGAATGCAAGTGGGTTGTCTTTTTGTTTGTTTTCTTTTCCTTAAAAGAAAACCCAAATACTAGAACGTAAAACTTCCTGCCTCTGGTACAAATTGCTCTATAACCCTGGATGAATTATGTAAAATGAAAACATTAATGTTTCTCTGAAAGCTATGACAGGAAAGTTAATGCTCAAGCAATGCTATGAAATGTAAAACAGACTGTAAATGCAAAACAGTTTATAATTATTATTGTTATTACTATTAATAATAATAATAAGTTCTATCAAATACCTTTTCAGCAAAGTTGTCAAACATTTTTAGGTACATGCCTGAGGAATCTTTGAAACAAACTGCTTTACATTTGAAGCACATAATTAAAGATTAAGAATTTTATATGATGAAAATGGTACAGTAAAGTCCAGGTTTCAGAATTAGTTTTAGAAGGCCATATGTTATTTCCTGCATGCTGTTATGGCATAGTTAGTGAAGGTCAAAATCAGACACAGAGCTTTGGGGATTCATTGATCAAATAATTGTTTCCAGTTTGAAATGGATAATAATTACATTGCATTTTTGTACCCTTTTATATATAACAAAACTAAATAGACCTTTGCAACTAGCTGTAACACACCACATGACATAAAAAGGAAGTATAATCAAGAACAAAGATAAATGGCAGACTTCTTGAGAATGGACAGGCAAGCCTGCCTATACACTTCTTTAATGGCAGGCTATTCCATGCTCAACACAGACTTAACCAGGTTTAGAGGAATTATTTACTATAACAGTTTCCATTGTAGCAAATTATTTATTTTAATACCTTCACCTGAGTCATAAATTGGTGTTTGAGACCGTATACAAATTTGTTTATGGGGAGAGAGGAAATCCTATGTATTCCAATTCAACCCTTTCATAAATAATTAAGGCTTTTACTTCTCTAAATATTACTGCGAAAATATTCCTTTAAAATGTCTCAAGGGGTATTCCAAATCAACATAAATCTTGTGTACCATTTTTGGCAATATCTTTTGGCAGACAATTAATTTGCTTCATAGTATAGAATCATAGAATCATAGAATGGTTTGGATTGGAAGGGACCTTAATGATCATATAATTCCAAGCCCCCTGTCATGGAAGTGCCACTAGTAACTTCTGTGGTGCTATGTGACCAGAACAGTATTGATAACACACCAGGGTTTTTGCTGTTTCTGATCAGTGTGTACACAGACAAGGCCTTCCCCATTTCTGACATTGCCTGGACATTGAGAAGGCTGAGGGTGCACGAGAAGTTGGGAGGGGATGCAGCCAGGACCATTCACTATAACCCCTTGAGTTCTTTCACCTGCCAGTGAACTTGCTTATTTCAGAGCTGGACAATTTGTTCAGAAAGATATCATGAGGGACAGAATCAAAGGCCTTACTGAAATCCAGAAATGTTACATCTGCCTCCTTCCCTTCATCCACTAAGCAGTTCACTTATTATAGGAGGAGATCAAACTAGTAAGGAAGGACTTTCCCTTGAAGAATCCATATTGACTATTGTAGTGGGTTTACGTGGCAAGGTTTCGGTAGCAGGGGGCCATAGGTGTGGTTTCTGTGAGAAGAATCTAGAAGAATCTTGTAGTGGTTTAACCCAGCCGGCAGCTAAACACCACACAGCCGTTTGCTCACCCTCCCCTCTCCCTCTCTGGGATGGGGGAGAGAAATGAGAAACTGAAGCCTGTGGGTTGAGATAAAGACAGTTTATTAGAACATAAAATGAAATTATTATTAAGAAGAAGAAGAAGAAGAAGAAGAAGGAGAAGAAGAAGAAGAGGAAGAAGAAGAAGAAGAAGAAGAAGAAGAAGAAGAAGAAGAAGAAGAAGAAGAATGTGTACAAAACAAGTGATGCACAGTAAAATTGCTCACCACCCGCTGACCGATGCCCAGCCTATCCCTGAGCAGCCGCCTCCCCAGCCTGGCTAGCTTCACCTATCTATTGTTTAGCATGATGTCAGATGGTATGGATTATCCCTTTGGCCAGTGTGGGTCAGCTGTCCTGGGTCTGTCCCCTCCTAGCTCCTGCTGCACCCTTAGCCTGCCCGCTGGCAGGACAGAGCGAGAAGCTCACAAGTCCTTGGCTTGGTGTAAGCACTGCTCTGCAACAATTAAAACATCAGTGTGTTATCAACATTATTCTCATCCTAAATCTAAAACACAGCACCCTACCAGCTACTAAGAGGAAAATTAACTCTATCCTAGCTAAAACCAGGACAAATCTAGAAGCTGCCCCATGTTAGATAAGGGCCCCGCTGCTGACCAAAGCCGAGCCAATAAGTGGTGTTGTTTGCACTTCTGCGAGAGCATATTTAAGAAAGGAAAAAAAAAAAAAAAAAAAAAAAACAAACAGCAGCTGGGAGAGTGAGAGGAGTGAGGAACAGCCTTGCAGGGCAGGCACCAAGGTCAGTGAAGAAGGAGGGGGAGAGGTGCTCCAGGCACTGGAGTAGAAGTTCTCTGCAGCCTGTGGTGAGGACCATGGTGAAGCAGGCTGTCCCCCTGCAGCCCATGGAGTAAAACGGTGGAACAGGGTTCCACGCTTCAGCCCATGGAGGAGACCATGGTGGAGCAGGTGGTCCTGCACTGACGGAGGCTGCGGCCTATGGAGGACCCCCACCTGAGCAGATTCCGGGACGGACCTGTAGCCTGTGGAGAGGAGCCCACACAGGAGCAGGTGACCTGGCAGGATCTGCTGCCCGTGGGGGACCCAGGTTGGAACAGTGTGCTTCTGATGGATGGACCTTGTGGTACAGACCCATGCTGGAGCAGTTCTTGAAGAACTGCTGCCTGTGGCAAGCCCACGCAGGATCAGCTCAGGAAGGATGGCATCCCGTGGGAGGGACTCCACGGTGCAGGGGCAGAGAGTGACCGAGAAGGAGTGGCGGAGAGGAAGCGCTATAGACTGACCACAACCCCCCATCCCCCATTCCCCTGCACCACTCGGGGGTGAGGAGGTGGAAGAGGGTGGATGAGGAGAAGGCGTTTTTGGTTTCTTACCTTTGTTTATCACTTCTCTAGCTTGTTAGTAATAGGCAATAAATCTTACTGTCTCCCTATTCTGTTTTGCCCATAACAATAATTGTTGAGCGATCTCCCCATCCTTATCTCAACCCTTGAGCCCTTTGCATTGTATTTTCTCCCCCTTCCTCTTTGAGGAGGGGGAGTGAGAGGGTGGCCGTGGTGGAACTCAGTAGCCCACCTGAGTAAAACCACCACAACTCTGCCTAGAAATAGCTCCATTCTTTAACTGGTGTTTAGTATCCCCCAGGGCTATCTTTTCCGTAATTTTTTTTCAGGGACTGAGGTCAGACTAACAGTACTTAGTAGTTTCCTGACTCTTCTCTTATGCCCTTTTTGTAGATGGATATAACACTGGATAGCTTCTAGTCAGAAGGGAGCTCCCCAGACTCCAGTGACCTCTGGTAAATTGTTGAGAATGGTCCAGCTATAACGTCCACTAACTCCTTCAGCACTCTGGAGTGAATGCCATCAGGCCCCATGGACTTATGAACATTGAGATGATGCACCTGTTCCCTTGCAATTCCAGTGGCCATGGATGGAAAGTCACTGCTCCCCCAATCATGGCAGGGAAAGTGGAAAGTATGCTGGTATGCTTACAATTATTTTTCAGGAAATGACTGAATACAGGAGGGGAAATCATCCAGACTGACATTTTTTCAGGATACTTTACTCAACTAAACAGAGCTGAAAGCTTTCATGCAACACAGGAAACATAATTTTATTCCCTTTGGACAAATTACAAGACTCCAAGTGCATTTTGGTAAGAAGGTATACAATAACTATAATCTTTTCTGCCCCATAAACTTAGACACTTGCGAAAGTTTGAAAGCTTACTAAAGATTTCCCTCCCATCAGAAAGTCTATGTGGGAATGATCCCAGGTGATCAGGCCCAGTCAGCATGGGTTTATGAAAGGCAGGTCCTGCTTGACGAACTTGATCTCCTTCTATGACAAAGTGATGCGTTTAGTGGATGAGGGAAAGGCTGTGGATGTGGTCTACCTTGACTTCAGTAAGGCTTTTGACACTGTTTCCCACAACATTCTCCTCAAGAAACTGGCTGCTCTTGGCTTGGACTGGTGTACGCTTCATTGGGTTAAAAACTGGGCGGGGGGGGGGTGGGGGGGGGGGGGGGGCGGGCTAGCCAGGCGCAAAGAGTCGTAGTTAATGGAATTAAATCCAGTTGGAGTTGGAGTTCGGTCACTAGTGAAGTCCCCCAGGGCTCAGTACTAGGGCCAGTTCTCTTTAATATCTTTATCGATGATCTGGATGAGGGGATCGAGTGTACCCTCAGTAAGTTTGCAGATGATACCAAGTTAGGTGAGTGTGTCGATCTGCTCGTGGGTAGGAAGGCTCTGCAGGAGGACCTGGGTAGGCTGGACCAATGGGCTGAGGCCAACTGTATGAAGTTCAACAAGGCCAAGTGCCAGATCCTGCACCTGGGGCACAAAAACCCCAAGCAGCGCTACAGGCTGGGAGAAGAGTGGTTAGAAAGCTGCTTGGCAGAGAAGGACCTGGGACTACTGGTTGATAGTTGGCTGAATATGAGCCAGCAATGTGCTCAGGTGGCCAAGAAGGCCAACAGCATCCTGGCTTGTATAAGAAACAGTGTGGCCAGCAGGGCTAGGGAAGCGATCGTCCCCCTGTACTCGGCTCTGGTGAGGCCGCACCTCGAGTACTGAGTTCAGTTTTGGGCCGCTCACTACAAGAAGGACATGGAGGTGCTTGAGCAAGTCCAGACAAGGGCAACAAAGCTGGTGAGGGGTCTGGAGAACAAGTCTTATGAGGAGCGGCTGAGGGAGCTGGGCTTGTTCAGCCTGGAGAAGAGGAGGCTCAGGGGCGACCTTGTCACACTCTATAGATACCTTAAAGGAGGCTGTAGCGAGGTAGGGGTTGGTCTATTCTCCCATGTGCCTGGTGACAGGACGAGGGGGAATGGGCTAAAGTTGCGCCAGGGGAGGTTTAGGTTGGATACTAGGAAGAACTTCTTTACTGAAAGGGTTGTTAGGCATTGGAATAGGCTGCCCAGGGAAGTGGTTGAGTCACCATCCCTGGAGGTCTTTAAAAGACATTTAGATGTTGAACCTAGTGATATGGTTTAGTGGAGGACTTGGTAGTGTTAGGTCAGAGGTTGGACTGGGTGATCTTGGAGGTCTCTTCCAACCTAGATGATTCTGTTATTCTGTGATTCTATGAAAAGTGTTGTGATGACCCCTGACTCATGCCCTATCTGCTACTATATATATTATATTAAAATGTTCTAAAGAAGCATTTTTTTTCTCTGTCTTTGATCACTTGTTTTTCAATATTTATTGTATTTTTAGTAGCTGTGGTGCAGATCGAGCAAAAAAAAATAAATAATAATCACCTTATATTTCTCTAACTTCTTTTTTTCCCAATGGAGTATTACTTGTATTAGGGCCCCAAAATCTTAACTATCTCATTCCAAAGGCTGTCTTAATATTTCCTTAATGTGCTTAAGCCTTTTTATTTTTGTGTGGATACAACTATCTCAATCAGTACAAAGAAAGGCAGAGAAATACAATTCTTCTGAAAATTAAATAAAAAATAACCTTCAAATGAACAGAAACCTTAAAATAAAAATAGAAGTTTTCAATCTGTTCTGGATTAAACATAAATTCTATCTCATCAGAAATTTTTAAACTTTCAAATACCACTTTTTTCTCTATTATTTTGAAATAAATGGGGCTACTTTAGTTTTGGAAGAAATCAAGATAATATTAATTAATTAATTAGCCTTAGTTTCATTTATTTACCTTTTCACTTGTAATTACTCAGTCAGAATCTGAAAGTGTTTTTCATAAAGATTGCTTTTCTTCCATAATAAGATGGCTGTTATAAAACATTCCATGTAAAGTAAAATGTTAAAATGTTAAAATTTTCAGCTGAGCACCTTTCTATATTCAGTTCAGTAGATTGATAGACTGATAGACGAATATCCTTTCTGAAGGTGTGATCTATTACATTACCAACTCGTAAGATCATAAAAGCACATCTGCTTTTTTTGAAAACTACTCATCTCAAGCTGCAGGCTATACCTCTGTGCATTTGTAGATAGATGTACAGAGACATACTCCATGATTTATGAAGGTATGATCCATCAGTATTTCTGAAAAAATTAGAGTATGAATGACATGAGACAAAATCTTTTTTTTTTTTTTTTTCCATATAAATCAACCAAATTTAGACTGCTGCTGCTGCAGACACAAATAAATAAAACTGGATACAACAGTCATCCACAGAGATACAAAATTAGAGAAAGACAACCTTTAGTCAAATTAAATATTCCAGCCATGTCTATGGAATAATTCATTGAAAGACAGAGAAAACAATGCATATCATAGAAAAATGGTTTTGTACTAGAAGATTACAAAAAAAAAATGACAAGTGATCTATATAAATCTATTTTATATGGCAAAATTTGATGAGATAAATTCACTTCAAATTTAGCTACAATGAAATAACCATTTTTAAGCACACCTAGACATACTGACCAACAACAAAACGTATAATGAAATGAATAATAAATAAAAATAAATAAATAAATTAAAAACAACAGAAAAAAAACCATAAAATAATAAAATTAATACATATGCATATATATAAAACAACAACAACAATAACAAATATGACAGTGTTATCAAACACATATTCAGCTCTCTATATCCTGATTAGACCCTTAAGTAAAAAGCTAGACCACAGAAAATTGAAGCCTGTAAAAGTACTGGGCTGAATCCAAAGATATTTGGGTCAGTTTAATTTTCTAAAATGTTAATCAAACATAACTTTCACTGAATCCCACTGAAGCTTCATAATAATTCTAAAACTCAAGTTATTTAACTACTTAAATATTTATTTATTTATTCTTTAATTTTCAAACACTAATAAGACATACAGAATTTTTAAAATTAATATTTCTTTATGTATTTTCCTTCCACTTCCCTTTTTCTCATTTCCATGTTTTGTTATTTATTTGCTTACATAATTTACAACATACTTAAAATAACCCATAAAGCCATCCTATCAACAATATTTTATTATAACATATATTGTACTATGTAAATGAAAGAAAATGCATAGAAATTTACATATCATTAACACCATAAGACAGATATTCTCTTATTAAATGAGACAATGTAGAATGTGACTGGGTGGTTAATATTATCTGCGCAAAGAGGCTATAGGAAGTTTAGTGCTGTGCTCTGTATCTTAAATGTTTTAGGGCTTGAGACTATTTGGATGAACTTGTTTATTGTAAGGAAAAATTTCTTGTCAGTAATATGTTAGCCACCATAAAGGATATAGTGAAAGAGTAGTTCCAGTGATATTTTACACTCCTTTGCAAAAGTGTTTGCAAAATGAGTTCCATTAAAATTCTGTATTTATTTTCTCTATAAAAATAAATGTTTAACTTTTGTAATCTTGCATTTTTTTTTTTTTTTGGTTGGTTGGTTGGTTTGGTTTGGTTATTTTCAAATAAGTTTCCTTTTTTCTTGTGTAAGGCCAAACACCTTACAGTTCAGTCTATGCCGAGTCAAATGTAGAGGTAAATATGTTAAAATAGTGATGTGTTGCATACACTGAAATATCACTTTCTTTCAATGACATTTTGATTTTCTTGAATCAGTAGACCATGAAAGTTCATTTTGACACACACTAGCTCAAGACAAAATCTCCTCCAGCTCTCTAATCTTTTCTTATAGTGTTTAGATTTCCAAAAAGACAGAACTTGCATTCAAGGCGAAAAGGCAATTTTGTGCTGAACCACAGGTGGTAAAGTGAGGCCCAGACATCAAACACTGTTGCACATAGGTGATTTGAATTCATAGATGGGAAGAAAGACGTAAGAAAGACGTCCTGAAAAAAAAAAAAAATCAAAATGGAAGAAAACTGCTTGAGCTTTAGTACATAATCAGAAACCCACTGAAGTTTGTGAGATATAATGTTGGCAGGGGGAAAAGTCATTTGCTTTTCCAGCTTCAGAATGGTTGGTAGAAGGGAACAGCTGTTGTAAAAGCAAGGAAAGATAGTGAGTGTAACAGTTGAGTTGTTTAATGTTACAGTATCAGAAAGGACAAGAAACTATAGTAATCAGTTACATATGAAGGGATTCAGCTAAAATATAGTCAATAAATATTGGGATTTTTGTTTTATTTTTGCGTTTTGTTTAGACAAAATGCAAATAAAATTCCTCTTTCTATTACCATCATCCCATCATCACTCAGCAAAAGTTGTAGTTAGGGAAAAAAAAAAAAAAAAAAAAAGAGAGACATCAATTATCATCAGGAAAGATAAATCTTTTCATTCCAAAGTAAAACAAATGTGTGTTTGAGTTTAATAATGGATCATTTCAGATGAATCTTTATTTATGTTGAAACTTGCACTATGTTTTGTCCTTCAGCTATGAAATCAAGGAGAGCTGTGACCAGATAGGACTTCAGGATTTACCTTGTGATATTCAGTGCTCTCATTCACAAATCAGAATGAGATTGACACAGATACAACAGTTCATAGCACCTCATAAAGCAGAATTGGGGCCTGATAGAACATGTTTCTGCAATCAGGAAATATCCCAGGATTTCAGTAATTTTACAAATAAATACAATTAAATAATTCACATTGCTAAAACTCTGTTACAGACATTGAGGTAAAAATAAATAAATAAATAAATAAAATTAATCAGTAAGTTTTCTCACAGGATTTCAATTATCTGACTTTATCCCTTCACAGCGTTCTAATAACTCTAGTTTTTCTCATTCCAGAAACTAGAAAACAAAAGACTGTAAAAGACAGTTAGCATCCAAAAATTTAAATGGATTTATTCAAAAGTACAGAACTTTTCTTAGCATTTATCAAAAAGTTGAATATCATTCTTATGAGAAGTTTATAGTGGTAGTTACCTGAGGTACTTTTAGCCACCTAAAAATTAGTCTATAATAGTTGTATAGTTCCCTTTTCACTGGTGTTTGAAAAAGAACAATATATTTATAAAGTTTCTTTGTTCTCTTACTCCACTGTGTTAGACCAGACAGTTTGCTCATCCATCTATTTCTGGTGACCATAGAAATAACCTGATTTATTTTCTTAAATACATGTCTAGCTTTTAGATAGCTAAAAGCTGTCTAAAAACTGATGGGAAGTATAATAAACATTTACCTAATTAAGAATTTAAAACAACAGTTTTACCTCACAGAGTTTCTGGATTTTTTCATTTGTAGGACTAGTCTTGTATATCTGTTGCCGTGGGTTATATTACTATACACCACAAACCTCATGTTTTACATTTTTAATGGGATAGGTAATTTTAGGTTTCATAATTTGTTTCCAAGATCTCTTAAGAGCAAAGACATGAGCACAAAGACTTAGTGTTTTTTGAATTGTGCAGCTCATATTTCTTCTCATCAGAGAGCAGAAAAACAAACGAACAAAAAGAATACATAAAAAGAAGAATAACTGGTAACGGGAGAAAAAGAGACGAAAATATAGGCAACATCTACGTTTTTATACTGACTCATCCATCATAGATGTGTTTATTTTTGAGAATGTATTAGGTGGACTATCGTAGCTATAATTTTGCTTCAAACCTCCAGAATAAAATGTCAGTTTACAGATCTGGCAATGTCATTTTCTTTGGCTGGGCATTGTAAATACCAAAGCAATAGGTTGGTTACATGCAGCTTAGCTAAAGACAAGTTAACTGAGAGAGAGAAAGGACAAGATGAAGATAATGGGGAACGCAGTATGAGAGAACACAGTCTCACATCTTTGAGACATCACCACTCAACTGCAGTAACAACAAATAAATTGTCCTCCCTCATTCCTGAAGGTTTGGATGTCAGGAAGATCTGACAGTGAAGGTATGAGTCAGCTTTCCAGTCTTCAATCTCATAGGAGTTTCTTCTTATATAATTTCATCCTAGGCTATTTATCCTGTATCCAATCTCTTATTATAAATGAAACAAACAAACAAACAAACAAAAAACAAACTTGGAATTATTAGAATAATTCATTGTAGTGGTATTTATGCAGCCGTTTTACCAAAATTAATCTTTTTTTTCCCCTAAAATTTATGCTTGTATGTAATTAAAATATATTTTTTCAGCAATCTCTTGATCTCTGCACTCACAATTAATATAGGTCTCCTGGATCACAATTACCTCAATATCATCATTCAAAACAAGCAATGTTTTTTGTGTTTTTTGTTTTTAATATCTATTACATACAATTAAACAATCAAATATATTAAATCCATTCAAATCAAACAAGTGGTTGTATTTATTTTTGCACTGCAACATCCTTCTTAATTAGTCAGACACATGTAGACGTACACACACACACATCTACACAAATGTTACTCATCATTTTCCCCAAATTTACATTCTTTTTCTGTGCACAGTGGGGAAGGGAACCATCTTAAAAGCTTTTGTCCAAAGCAACTGTTAAATTATATTTAATTTCAGACTGCTGTTCTTTGGCACTATCTCATCTTACAGAAGAATCAGTGCTTTAGTATTTTAAAAAGCTATCAACCACTAAGCATACCAGGGCAAAAAATAACCCTCAGAAGATAATATTTTGGAATACATCATTTATAATTCATTAAGAGAAATAAGGCCACACACAAGTAACAGAGAAGATGGTACCCTGTCCTACTCCTATAATTTTACCGCAGACATTTTACAGTTCTAAAATATATCGAAATTACTGTGATTTATATCAAGGGCACAGTACAAGACCAAACATCACATTCAATTTATGTGTGCTAAAGGACCACACTTTGTATGTGGAAACAAGAATTAATTTACAATCCTATTAAAGTTTAAGTAATACAACCAATGTTTTAGTTAAACTAACAAAGTCCATATTATGCAATCACTAGAGTTTATTCTGGAATAGCACATTTGGACTGATATGTATGCATTTTCGGTAACGTATGCCTTTACTCTGTGCTTTGCTCATTCTACAATTCTAATTCTAATCCAACATATACACTATATGCATTCAGGAGTAATTGTTTCAGACTGTTTCTAATCTAGCTTCATGGACTGAGTGTCCATTAATGTCTAAAGTTCATAGGTGCCCTCTATAGATACATATCTCAGTTTAGCTAAATTTTGAAGAAACATGAAGTACATAGTAAAAGAATTGGAAAGATATGTACTTGGTGTCACCTGGTAAATTTGCTCCAGACAAGCACTAATGCAAATTAAAACACTAATACTCTCTCACTCTGAAGAGTTGAAGAGCTAAAACTTGCAAAGTGATCACTTGTGTGTATGTGAATCATATTTGATTCTTTTTCTGTCTTTTTTCCTGGTTAATAAGTTATTTCCTACTTTAAGACCACTGTGGTATGACTTATGTTTTTCTCTGTTGTAAAATAAAAATAAATATATATATATATATATATATAAAACAGCTTTTAGAAAATACTTTGTAAGTGTTGTATATGGTTTCTTGGATATCTTTTTTATATTCATCAGTCATTTTCAGTTCATTTCCTTTTAAATACTACAGTGAACTTGATATGTTCTTTGCTGTCTTCGTTTCTAGTCACCAGAGGTTCCTTGACTGATTAGTTAGTTAAACAATAAATAAATAAATAAAAGTAATATAGGACAAAATTAGAATTCTAGAGAGCTGTCATGAGGAGCTTATCCAGAGAATGTCCATGGCAATTTGTTAATTTACCTGAAATAATGTAACCCAAATTATTATGATTTTAAAATGCACTCATATGTATATTACTTATACATATATACATATATATATACTTATATTACTTATTTTACTTATTACTGTCTAACAATTTAGAATAAATACAGATACAGTATTCAGTAAATACAGATGCAGTAAATGGAGCATGCAAACCTTTTCTGTATTATTCTGAAGTAATTAATATCACATTTGACACTGGTACTATAAAAAATATTATTGTATTTTTAATCTCTGTATACTGTTAATTCTAGTAAATTTATTTTAATCCCTCCCAATCACTTTAATCAGCTCATTTTAATAATAATAATTATTATTATTATTAATTAATAATAAAAATAGGTGTCTGTGCTTTATACCTCATATTACTCTAAAATAAAATAATTTATAGCATGTAGTAACAACTAAAAACTTACTGTAAATTCCTTTGTGATATAAGAGATATTACATTTGAAACTTTTAAGTTTTGGCTAGACAAGCTGTTAGACAGTCTAGTCTAGGTCCTGCTGTTACCAGGGAAGTATAGTCTAGATGATCTCAGAGGTCTCTTCCATCCTGGGCTTTTCTATGATTCTATGATATTAGAAAAAATGATGAACTTCTGTAGAACTGTCTGTAGGAGAGTAGATTCCTAAAGAAAGGAGGGAAAATCCAAACAGGACTATCTGTAAAAACTCAAGAACTCATTTTGCGTCTTTTCACCCACTGCACTGTACGTGTAGTTCACTTCAGTACTCTGACCGGGACATATTATATTGCTATACAGCTCTCCAGATACATGTACAAATGAATCCAGCTTAACCCATTCTCAATAAATTACAGTAATTCTACAGAAATTGTGTCCTGGTTTCAGCTAGGATAGAGTTAATTTTCCTCTTAGTAGCTGGTAGCGTGCTTTGGGATTTAGGACGAGAATAATGTTGATAACACACTGATGTTTTAATTGTTGCAGAGCAGTGCTTACACCAAGCCAAGGACTTGTCAGCTTCTTGCTCTGTCCTGCCAGCGGGCAGGCTAGGGGTGCAGCAGGAGCTAGGAGGGGACAGACCCAGGACAGCTGACCCACACTGGCCAAAGGGATAATCCATACCATCTGACGTCATGCTGAACAATTAACATGGGGGGCTGGCTGGGGTAGGGGGACTGGCTGCTAGGGGATAGGCTGGGCATTGGTCAGCAGGTGGTGAGCAATTGCATTGTGCATCACTTGTTTTGTACACATTATTATTAGTAGTACTATTATCATTATTATTATTAGTTTCCTTTCTTTTCTGTTCTAATAAACTGTCTCTATCTCAACCCACAGGTTTCATTTTTTTTTCTGATTCTCTCCCCTCTCCCCCAGAGAGGGAGAGGGGAGGGTGAGCGAACAGCTGTGCAGGGCTTAGCTGCTGGCTGGCTTAAACCACAACAAATTGTTATAGAAGTACACAAAATTTATGGTGTAATTTTTTTTTTTTCAGACATGTTTTAAACATCTTAACATGCCTATTTTTATTTTTATTTTTATTTTTATTTTTTAACATGGTATGTATATCAATAGACATTTAAAAAAATATTTGGCCATCAGATTTTTAAAAAGGGGATTCTCAATGTCTTCTATGTACAAAATACCATTATTCTCTGGTAATTTTAGATTTCTTGAAGTTAACTGTCTAGCCTTAACTAATTAAATCTTTCTTCATTGACAATGATAGATAATAGTATAGAGACAATTAAAAAAGCATGACCAAAGAGAGACATAAGATAACTAGCTAAGATAAGAAACCTAATTGCTAGAGCACCTGCATGTAGAAGGTTTATGTGTAAAGGTTTTGGTAGTGGGGGGCTGCAGGATTGGTTTCTGTGAGAAGAGTCCAGAAGCTGCCCCATGTTAGATTAGGCCAGTTTTAGCCAGATCCAAAGGGACCTGCTGCTGCCCAGAGCAGAGCCAATAAGTGACATTGTTTATGCTTCTGTGAGAGCTAATTTAAGAAAGGGGAAAAAAAAATGGTGCACAAGAGCAGCTGGGAGAGTGAGGAGTGAGAAACATCCCTGCAGACAACAAGGTCAGTGAAGAAGGAGGAGGAGGAAGTGCTCCAGGCACCTGAGCTAAAGTTCCCCTGCGGCCTGTGGAGCAAGCTGTCCCCCTCCAGCCCGTGGGTACCACGGTGGAGCAGGGTTCCATGCTGCAGCCCGTGGAGGAGACCACAGTGTAGCAGGTGGATCTGCCCTTAAGGAGGCTGTGGCCCGTGGAGAAAACACACCAGATCAGACTCCATGCTGGACCTGTAGCCTGTGGAGAGGAGCCCACTCAGAAGCAGGTGATGTCAGAAGCTGTGGATCATGTTGGAGCAGTTTGCTCCTGATGGATGGACCCCATGGTACGGACCCATGTTTGAAGCAGTTCTTCTGAAGCTGTTGCCTATGGGAAGCTTGCACAAGGACCAGTTCAGTAAGGATTGTATCCCATGGTCTCCATGCTGGAGCAGGAGAAGAAAGGGACTGTGAAGGAGCAGTGGAGGCAAAGCGCTATAGACTGACTGCAGTCCCCATTCCACTTTTCCCCTGTGCCGCTCAAAGGGAAGAGGTGGAAGAGAGTGGATGAGGGGAAGGTGCATTTAGCTTGTTTTCTTTGTTTCTCACTTCTCTAGCTTGTTAGTAATAGGCAATACATGTTATTAATCTCCCTATGCTGTCTGTTTTGCCCATGATGATAATTGTTGAGTGATGCCCCTGTCCTTATCTCAACCCTTGAGCCCCTTCCATCATATTTTCTCCCTCTTTCCCTTTGAAGAGGGGGAGTGAGAGAGCAGTTGTAGTGGAGGTCAGCTGCCCAGGTGGGTAAAACCACCACAACTAGTCATCGAGACTACTTCTACAGTCAGTGAGGAAAGATCTCCATCTTGGAAGCACAAACTACTCCACTTGTTCTAGGCATTTAGATGTCTTTAGACATGTCTGTCTCTTTCCATTAAGAGACCGTCTTCATATCATATCATGAGTCGTATCATGTCATAGACCAGCTATCATAGAATCTGGTTACCATTTTAGAGCTATGATTGTAGATAACACTGTAAAAGACAATATAAAAATCAGTACCACCACTACCACAATATCTTATAAAAACTTCTTTGCCATGCTGTGTGCTGAAAACATTACTAAACACTAAAGCATTACTAAATTACTAAATACTCTCAGAGCCTTTCCCCAGGTAATTTAGCTCTCTGTTTTCTCCACCTTTCACTTTCAGGAGGAGGAGGGAGGGAGCAGTTGTGGTGGACCTCAGCTGCCCATCTGAGTAAAACCATCACACTGAGTCCATTCATTTTTATCACTTTTATCTGTATGACTTTTTGTCTTCTGATTCTGTTGTGGGTTAACCCTGGTATACAGCTAAGTCCCCCACAGCAACCCTGCAAGAAGGATGAAGTATAGAATCGTATAGGTAACAGTGAGAAAATTCTTGGGTTGAAATAAAGACAGTTTAAGTAAAACAAAAGCTGTGTGAAGAAAAATAAAGAATTAATTCAAGACTTCCCTTCAGCAGGCATATGTTCAGTCATCTCTGGGAAAGCTGGTCTTCATCACACGTAACAGTTAATTGGGAAAATAAACATGTAACTCTGAGCATCCTCCTTCTTTTCCTCCAGCTCTTACTGATGAACATGCTATCATACTGTATGGAATATCCCTTAGTTGGAGATATCAGTTGGGGTCAGCAGTCTTGGCTGTGTGCATCCTCCCAGCTTCTTGTGAATCCCCGTCCTCCTCTCTGGCAGATCAGTGTGAGAAACTGAAAAGGCCTTGACACTGTGTAAACACTACTCAGCAACAGCAAAAGTATGGTTGTGTTATCAACAGTTTTTGTCACAAGTCCAAAGCATAGCACCATATGAGCTAATATGAAGAAAATTAACTCTATCCCAGCCAAAAACAGCACAGATTCCAACTGTATTATCTGCTCTTGTGGGGATTTAAAATCGTTTGTAATCAGTTGATCTGACCCTCATTTGCAGGAAAAGCTTGTCTCCAACTTTGGTGATAGCCAATGTGACTTCATTAAGGGCAGATCATGCCTGACAAATCTGGTGGCCTTCTACAATGGAGTTACAGCATAGGTAGGTAGGGGAAGAACAACCAACGTCAGCTACTGGGACGTGTAAAGAATTTGACACTGTCCAAAACAACGTAATTATCTCTAAATTAGAGAAACATGGATTTGGTGGATGGACCACTTGGTGGGTGAGGAATTGGATGGATGGTTGCACTAAAGGAGTTGCAGTCAACAGCTCAATGTCCAGGTGGAGATCAGTAATGAGTGGTGTTTCTCAGGGGTCAGTATTGGGACTGGCACTATTTAACACCTTTGTCGGTGACATGGACAGTGAAATTGAGTGCACCCTCAGCAAGTTTTTCTATGGCACCAAGCTCTGTGGTGCAGTCAACACGCTGGAGGGAAGGGATGCCATCCAGAGGGACCTTGACAGGCTTGAGAGGTGGGCCTGTGAAAACCTTATGGGGTTCGACAAGACCAAGTACAAGGTCCTGCATCTGATCCAGCACAATCCCAATTGCAAATACAGGCTGGATGACGAATGGATTGACAGCATCCCTGAGGAGGACAGCTTGGGGGTGTTGGTGGATGAAAAACTGATCATGAGCCAGCAATGTCAGCTTGCAGCCCAGAATGTCAACTGGGCTGCGTCAAAAAAAATGTGGCCAGCAGGTCAAGGGAGGTGATTCTCCCACTCTACTCTGCTCTTGTGAGACCCCACCCAGAGTACTGTGCTCAGGTTTAGGGCTCTCCAGCACAAGAGAAATGTGGGGTCTAGAGGAGAGCCACAAAAAATTATAAGAGGGCTGGAACATGACTCTCTTCTACAAAGGCAGGCTGAGAGAACTGGGAGTCTCCGGGGAGACCTGATTGAGTCTTTCCAATACAAAGGGGGCTTATAAGAAAGAAGGGTAGGGACACTTTATAAGGAATGTAGTACTAGGACAATGGGTAATGACTTTAAACTAAAAGAAGATAAATTTAAATTTACCAGGTTCAAGGCCAGGTTGGACAGGGCTTTGAACACTGCTATATCATCCTACTGTACTTTCCACTAGATCAGCGAAAAGTATCCCTGACTGTGACAGGGGAATGGAAATAGATAATCTTTAAGGTCCCTTCCAAACCAAACTAGTCTATGATTCTGTGATTCTATGATTTAAAGGAAGAATCCAAATTCAGACTTAGAACAGTATCAAAACTATCTGAGTAAAATAAATGATTCCTAGATGGAGCTTCTTATTCAAGGTGGGGACTCCTAGCTGAATCTATTTATTTAAGGTTTTCACAGAATCACAGAATCATTTAGGTTGGAAGAGACCTCCAAGATCACCTAGTCCAACCTCTGACCTAACACTAACAAGTCCTCCACTAAACCATATCACTAAGCTCAACATCTTTTAAAGATCTCCAGGGATGGTGACTCAACCACCTCCCTGGGCAGCCCATTCCAATGCCTAACAACCCTTTCAGTAAAGAAGTTCTTCCTAGTATCCAACCTAAACCTCCCCTGGCGCAACTTTAGCCCATTCCCCCTCGTCCTATCACCAGGCATGTGAGAGAATAGACCAATCCCCACCTCATTACAGCCTCTTTTAAGGTACCTGTAGAGAGCGATAAGGTCGCCCCTGAGCCTCCTCTTCTCCAGGCTCCCTCAGCCACTCCTGGTAAGACTTGTTCTCCAGACCCCTCACCAACTTTGTTGTCCTTCTCTGGACACGCTCCAGCACCTCGATGTCCTTCCTGTAGCGAGGGGCCCAAAACTGAACACAGCACTTGAGGTACGGCCACACCTGAGCCGAGTACAGGAGGACAATCACTTCCCTGGTCCTGCTAGCCACACTGTTTTTTACTCCTGTACAACTGTATCACAGAGGAAAATATTTCTTGCTCTTGTGAACCCATGCAGCAATAACACTGATCTTATATCTTCAGTATTCTCCATATTTCTTCCAAACAAGTAAATCCCGTGAAGAAAACATTCACTCAAATTGAACTGCTTATCCATTAGGCAAAAAAGAAAAACAATGCAGCTTTCACCTTTTAGAAATGCACAATGTAGTAATGTTGGCATCCATATCCTCACAAAACATTTAGAAATATATATATATATACATATAAATAAAATAAAACCATAAACATAGTTGGAAATTTCAGATTCCCAAAGATTTAGTGAAATGAAAATGGAAATGATCTCATAATAACAGAATGCCATTAGAAGACAAAACTGGAATATATCTGTAAGATACTATAAGAACTGTATATTTAATTATTATATATATATATAATATATATTATTACACACCATGCCCTAGATACGTCTGTGTATGTATATATATGTATTGTATACATCCTCTACTTAAAATTGGATGAGAATTTGTTTTTCATGGCTTCTTTCTCTCCATTAAACAGGGTAGTTGCCTACTGAATTGTGAAATTAATTGTAGTAAAACTTCCATGGATACTTATTATAAAAGCTACCAGAAAACTGACATCTATAAAAGTTAGGGTCATAATTAAGGTGTGAAGAAATCCTTCCACTTCGCAAAAAAGCTATTAAAGCCTTACTTGAAGAACTGCTTCTGATTTGAGGCACTAAAACTGAACCACGTGTTTGGAGTGACTTCAGGGAAGATAAATCAAGATTTCAAAGCATGAATTAGGTGGAAAGTTGGAAAGAAATGGAGCAGATTGAAGAAAAGATTTAATAACAGAATCCAAATATAAAAGAGGTAGGGAGTAAAGCATTTTTACCTCTTATGTAGATAACAGTGTAAGCATGCACAGAGAGGCTAGAAAAAGAAATAAAAGTGTCATAACTTGCAAAAAATGCTGTGGAATCTCCGTCAATTCTTCAGTTTTTAATAACGTCTTAGGCAACTGTGCAGAAGGGTTTATATGCAAAGGTTTTACCTTTGTGACAGAGGACTACAGAACTTCTGAAAATCTCTTTTAGACCCATTTGTTGTAATCAGTGTAATTGCATTAATTTAATAGAAATGTTATAACAAAGGATGAATTCTGCAAGTCAAGTTTACCCTTACACCATCAACCCTGGGAACAGAGATGTGAAGTATGATGAATCAATATAACCAAGACTACTTAAAATATAGTAACAACTGAAAGAGGAGAAGAGAAATTCCAACATGCTGTGAATGACTTGTTAATAATTTTCTTCTCTAATTGGTGTTTGTATTCCTGACCTGGTAAGTGATGTTTCAAGATTTCCCCAGTATGACACATCAGAACTTTGGAAATCCAAGTTATCTAGGGTTCTGTAGCATTTAAGTTTTAATGTTATATATATATCTTTTAGTTTTTGTGCTTGCCTGCAGGAAACCAGGAGCTGATTTTGCTAGTAATGAAGAATGTCTGCTCTTGCTCAGTTGCTTATTACCAATTAGAGATGTGTTTTGTTTTTAAAACTTTCTGTAATTAAAACATACCATGTTATAATTTCTGGAAAGGAAACATGCAAACAAACAAACAAACAAAAGAAAAAAAAAAAAGGAAGCAAACAAATATGTAAAAGGGAAATGGAAGTTAGCAGATATATTTTAAGGAATAAGTCAATTCTGGCTACAGGTTTTCTATCTGGATAAGATCCCGAGCAACCCTAGAGCTGGCTTTACTTTGAGAAGGCTTGAAATGGAGATCTCCCAAGTCTTTTCCAGATGGAATTTTTTATGGCCATGTGATTCTAAGAACGTCGATTTTAACAGCCTTTAGTAATTATGGGCTTATATCAGTCTGACACCAAAAAGCTTTGAACACATTGTGCAAATAACCCACAAAAAGTTAATAAAACTGGGACAAAAAAAGGATGCAGCATGAAAAACTGTACCATCTCTTGCTTTTTTAACAGACTTGGAAAGAGTAAATAGTGACAGCAGAATTTTCAGGGAGATAAGGATTGAAAAATACTAGGCTGATCTTCAGTCTCAGTCTTGCAGCAGTGAAAGGAAATAACTTTTAACTGAGAGAGATGGCTGATGTGGTTGTCGAGCCACTCTCCATGTTTGAAAAATCATGTCTGTCTGGTGAAGTCCCTGGTGACTGGAAAAAGGGAAATGTTACTCCCATTTTTAAGAGAGGGAGAAAGAAAGAACTGGGGAACTATAGGTAAACCCCACCTCTGTGCCTGGGAAGATCATGGAGCAGATCCTCCTGGAAGACATGGTAGGGCATGCACGAGATAAAGAGGAGATCCAAGACAGCCAGCACAGCTTCACCAAAGGCAGATCTTGCCTAACCAATCTGGTGGCCTTCTATGATGGAGTGACGGCATCAGTGGACAAAGGAAGGGCGATGGATATCATCTACCTGGACTCGAGCAAAGCCTTTGATATGGTCCCTCACCACATTCTTCTCTCTAAATTGGAGAGGTATGGATTTGAAGGATGGACTGGTAGGTGGATAAAGAATTGGCTGTCTGGTCGCAGTCAAAATGTTATGGTCAACGGTTCTATGTCTGGGTAGAGGCTGGTCGCAAGTGGTGTCCCTCAGGGGTCGGTCTTTATCAGTAAAGTAGACAATGGAATCGAGTGCACCCTCAGCAAGTTTGCAGATGACACCAAGCTGAACTCTGCAGTCAATACAAAAGAGGGAAGGGGTGCCATCCAGAGGGACCTGGACAGGAGAAGTGGGCCAATGAGAACCTAATGAGGTTCAACAAGGCCAAGTGCAAGGTGTTGCACTTGGGCTGGGGCAATCTGAGATTTATATAGACTGGTATTTATATAGACTGGGAGAAGAAGAACTTGAGAGCAGCCCTGCAGAGAAGGACTTGGGGGGTCCTGCTGGACAAGAAGCTGGACGTGATCCAGCAGTGCATGCTTGCAGCCTGGAAGGCCAACTGCATCCTGGGCTGCATTAAAAAAGGGGTGTCCAGCAGGCTGAGGGAGGTGATTGTTCCCCTCTACTCTGCTCTTGTGAGACCTCACTTGGAGTACTACGTGCAGGCCTAGGACCCCCAGCACAAGAAGGATGTGGAGCTTTTGGAACAGGTCCAGAGGAGGGCCACTAAGATGACCAGAGGGCTGGAGCACCTCTCCTATGAAGAAAGGTTGAGGGAACGGGGCTCATTTAGCTTGGAGAGAAGAAGGCTCCAGGGAGACCTCATTGCGGCCTTCCAGTACTTGAAGAGAGCATATAAACTGGAGGGGAAACGTCTGTTTATATGTGTTGATAGTGATAGGACAAGGGGGAATGGTTTCAAACTAACATGGGGGGATTTAGCTTAGATATTAGGAGAAACTTTTTCACTCAGAGGGTGGGGAGGCACTGGAACAGGTTGCCCAGGGAGGTTGTGGATGCCCCATCCCTGGAGACATTCAAGGCCAGGCTGGATGCGGCTCTGGGCAGCCTGCTCTAGTGGTTGGCAACCCTGCCCAGAGCAGGGGGTTTGAAACTAGATGATCTTTAAGGTCCTTTTCAACCCAGGCCATTCTATGATTCTATGATTCTATTATTCTATGATTCTATGATTCTATGAACTGAAGGTACTGAGTGATCAGTATCAGCTTCCTCAGAAACTCTGCAATGTCCCTTCCTGAGATCTGGAGAACAGGGATGGGTAGTAAAACAATGATGCAGAGTAAAGGAAGGTGATATCTTAAAGGGTTGACTTGTCTTTTCAGAAAATATGTATGTGCTACACTAAGTTGCTAAATAGTTTGTCTCTACTTTTTTTTTTTTTTAATTTTAATTTTAATTTTTAATTTTTCTCTAAATGGCTTTTCAAGAGTTTGGGATCCTATATAGAGTTGATGGTGCTGATTACTAAAACCTAAATATCTGCTGCTGTAAGATACTTTTTATACTTTAAGGAAACAGAAAAAGCAGAGGAAAAGTAAAGTTATTAGAATAGTGTGCTAACACTATGCTGTGGTGGTTTTACTCGGGTGGGCAGCCGAGCTCCACCACAACTGCTCTCTCACTCCCCCCCCCCCTCCTCAAAGAGGAAGGGGGAGAAAATACAACACAAAGAGCTCGAGGTTTGAGATGAGAATGATTTAATTAAAGGGAAAGGGAATGGGGAGAAAACGAAACAAAAGAAACAATAAGGCCGCGTGGAAGCACAGAGAGAAAGAAAGAAAAAAAAAAAATTTATTCTCTACTTCCCATCAACGAGTGACGTTCGGCCACGTCCTGGGAAGCAGGGCCTCAAAACACATAGCGGTTGTTCAGGAGGACAGCCCCCTCCCCCACGAGAGCCCCCCTTTTTATTGCTGAGTGTGACATCACGTGTTATGGAATATCCCTTTGGTTGGTTTAGATCAGCTGCCCTGGCGATGTCCCCTCCCCATCACTTGCCCGCCCCCAGCCTGATGGTTCTTGGGGGCTTGGAGGGAGTCCTGATGCAGTGCCATCACTATGCAGCAATAGACACAACACTGGAGTGATACCAGTGCTGTTCCAGCTACGAGTGCAGAGCACAGCACTGTGTGGGCTGCTGCAGGGAAAGGTGTCTCCACCCTAGACAGACCCAACACATATGCTAATATTAGATACACTATGCACTAACACTATGCTAGTCTACACTCTCTGCAAGCAGTAGTGCCCTTTAAAATGACATTGCAACTGTAAAGGCAGATGTCAAAGAAATGTTAAAGTGAAGAATATAGAGGTAGAAATTACAGTCTTGCATTTAAATCTTCCATTATTTCCTAACTTTAGAAGATCTATTAGTATTTACCTGTCTTTTCCTTTTTCTTTTTTCTTTTTTTTTCTGTTGTTTTTTAAATGCATCAAGTTTGAGCCCTTACACATATTACTTGCATTATGTGAATGGTGTACATAATTTGATCTAGAAACGTAGTTATGTCCAGACAGCCTGATTCTCAGAGGTTGTCCCTAGACCTTCACGGCTTATAAAGGTAGCATCCTTGTTGGAGCTTCAAACTATTGCTATCTCTGCCTCAGTAGAAGAGTTCAATGTCATACAAAAATAAATGTCATAAATATAAGCAATCCAGAGAAAAAGAATATTTGTATAGTTTTGCATAAATGTATTCAAAATGAAACAGGTAATTTGCTCTGAGAAAACTCACCATGAGATACTGAATTCCCTTGATAAATAATTTACTGTGAATCATTCACTGACCTACATAATAAGCTTGTCTTTGCAAACAGAGGCTGTTTTTTTCTTCTCAGAATATATGTGTCAGTTTTCACGATTAACTACAGGAATCAGTATATGGTTAAAATTAAAGAAGCATAATCACAGAATCACAGAATCGTCTAGGTTGGAAGAGACCTCCAAGATCACCCAGTCCAACCTCTGACCTAACACTAGCAAGTCCTCCACTAAACCATATCACTAGGTTCAACATCTAAATGTCTTTTAAAGACCTCCAGGGATGGTGACTCAACCACTTCCCTGGGCAGCCCATTCCAATGCCTAACAACCCTTTCAGTAAAGAAGTTCTTCCTAATATCCAACCTAAACCTCCCCTGGCACAACTTTAGCCCATTCCCCCTCGTCCTGTCACCAGGCACATGGGAGAATAGACCAACCCCTACCTCGCTACAGCCTCCTTTAAGGTACCTATAGAGAGCGATAAGGTCACCCCTGAGCCTCCTCTTCTCCAGGCTGAACAATCCCAGCTCCCTCAGCCGCTCCTCTTAAGACTTGTTCTCCAGACCCCTCACCAGCCTCATCGCCCTCCTCTGGACTCTCTCGAGCACCTCCATGTCCTTCCTGTAGCGAGGGGCCCAAAACTGAACACAGTACTCGAGGTGCGGCCTCACCAGAGCCGAGTACAGGGGCACAATCACTTCCCTAGGCCTGCTGGCCACACTGCTTCTTATGCAAGCCAGGATGCTGTTGGCCTTCTTGGCCACCTGAGCACACTGCAGGCTCATATTCAGCCAACTACCAACCAATACTCCCAGGTCCTTCTCTGCCAAGCAGCTTTTCAACCACTCATCTCCCAGCCTGTAGCACTGCTTGGGGTTTTTGTGCCCCAGGTGCAGGACCCGGCACTTGGCCTTGTTGAACTTCATACAGTTGACCTCAGCCCATCGGTCCAGCCTATCCAGATCCTCCTGCAGAGCCTTCCTACCCACGAGCAGATCAACACACTCACCTAACTTGGTGTCATCTGCAAACTTACTGGGGGTGCACTCAATCCCCTCATCCAGATCATCGATAAAGATATTAAAGAGAACTGGCCCTAGTACCGAGCCCTGGGCTATTCCACTAGTGACCGACCTCCAACTGGATTTGACTCCATTCACCACAAGAGACATGAGACAAGAGAATGGGGGACTCCATTCACCATAAGAGACACCAAGTAGTCTCCTGTGGAACTGGTTAAAAATTTTCCTCAAAATACTTTCTATTATGAAATGCAGTTTCCTCTAAGCCAAATACATATTTTCTCTTTCTTCTTTCTACTATATATTATTTCATTGCCTGACTCCCATTAAAAAGTAATTTTAAGATAATGAAACTTTTTTGTTAAATGTTTTGCAATGCTTTTATTGAGAGTGCATGAAATAATATAAAAGTACCAAATTTAATTTAAAAATAAATCAAGAAAAATCTTCAAATATTTTTACTTTTTACTATTATACTATATATGCTATTATACTATATATACTATTATACTATTTACTATTACTACTATTTACTTTTATTTAGATATTTAAAAAAATAACTAAATGACTATTTTAAAGCAAAATTGTTAAAATAATCTTTATTTTCTGAGTAGAAAAAAAATATCTTTTAAGTTTCATATAAAAACACATTTAGCATTTGAAATTATTATTCCAATTATTTTCAGATATAGCTTAATGGCTGTTAAGTGTAAGTCAGGAAGCTCAGTGTGATTCATTAAGATCTGAGTAGTCCTCCTAGGCTCCTTTGTACAATGGCAAGAGTGCTATTCATTTGATCTATTTTATGCATCTCCTATAAAATTGGATTGACTGCTTATTGGAAGTGCCTCTTTCTCTCTATTGACCATAACAGCTGTGTTGAGTGAATAACTAAGGAGCAGAAGCTTACATTTGGTCAAATTAATTGTTGCTGCTTACTTACTATACTATCTTGACAGAATTACTTCTTGCTTCCTTCATCTAAAGTATGTTGTTATCATTGCCTCATTTACAATGTTCTTATTGAAAGGATTACTACATTAAAAAAAAAATATGGAAAGGCAAGTGAAACTATATCATTCACTTAATAGAGAAGTTTTTCATCTTTTCAGAAGGTGAGGAGAGTTGGAAAACACGATACATCTAAAAATATTCTCAATCCTTAAGTAGTCATTAACAGCAATATGTCAAAAATTGAGCAGTGCATGGTGTGAGAGTATTCTCAACAAGATCTCATTGTGTACATGGATAATACATCTATGAAGCTTCTGGCATTTGGCAGTAAATATGCATATTACAGCTTTTACACATGCGTTCATGGAGAATAGGATAAAATAAATATTTGACACAATGAATCACATAGAAGGATATAAAACAGAGAGAAAGAAAAATATGACAAAAAAAAATTTGATTGTAGGGCCTGGCAGGAATAAAACAGACAGAAGAAGACTCATTTCAATAACAGGAAAAATGTTAATTTTTCCCTAAAACAAAACAAAACAAAAACTGGACAATGAGAAATGGAGAAAATGCTTGGAAAAAAATCAGGAGGAAGAAAAGCAGAAGTATGAAGCAAAACAAACAAAAGAAAAAGAAAAGAAAAATGAAAAAGAAAAAAAAAGAAAAAAAAAGGAAAAAAAAGGAAAAGAAGAGGAGACGAAAGGAGAGGAAAGGAAAAAGGGAAAGGGAAAGGGGAAGGGGAAGGGGAAGGGGAAGGGGAAGGGGAAGGGGAAGGGGAAGGGGAAGGGGAAGGGGAAGGGGAAGGGGAAGGGGAAGGGGAAGGGGAAGGGGAAGGGGAAGGGGAAGGGAAAAGGGAAGGGGAAGGGAAAAGGGAAGGGGAAGGGGAAGGGAAAAGGGAGGAGAGGGAAGGAGAGGGGAGGAGACTCGAGGAGAGGAGACTTGAGGAGAGGAGACTCGAGGAGAGGAGACTCGAGGAGAGGAGACTCGTGGAGAGGAGACTCGAGAAGAGGAGAGGAGACTCGAGGAGAGTCGAGGAGAGGAGACTCGAGGAGACTCGACGAGACTCGAGGAGACTCAAGGAGACTCGAGGAGACTCGACGAGACTCGACGAGACTCGAGGAGACTCGAGGAGAGGAGACTCGAGGAGAGGAGAGGAGACTCGAGGAGAGGAGACTCGAGGAGACTCGTGGAGAGGAGACTCGAGAAGAGGAGAGGAGACTCGAGGAGAGTCGAGGAGAGGAGACTCGACGAGACTCGACGAGACTCGAGGAGACTCAAGGAGACTCGAGGAGACTCGACGAGACTCGACGAGACTCGAGGAGACTCGAGGAGAGGAGACTCGAGGAGAGGAGAGGAGACTCGAGGAGAGGAGACTCGAGGAGACTCGAGGAGAGGAGAGGAGACTCGAGGAGAGGAGACTCGAGGAGAGGAGACTCGAGGAGAGTCGAGGAGAGGAGACTCGAGGAGAGGAGACTCGAGGAGAGGAGACTCGAGGAGACTCGAGGAGACTCGAGGAGAGGAGACTCGAGGAGAGGAGAGGAGAGGAGAGGAGAGGAGACTCGAGGAGAGGAGAGGAGACTCGAGGAGAGGAGAGGAGACTCGAGGAGAGGAGAGGTGACTCGAGGAGACTCGAGGAGACTCGAGGAGACTCGAGGAGACTCGAGGAGACTCGAGGAGACTCGAGGAAAGGAAAGGAAAGGAAAGGAAAGGAAAGGAAAGGAAAGGAAAGGAAAGGAAAGGAAAGGAAAGGAAAGGAAAGGAAAGGAAAGGAAAGGAAAGGAAAGGAAAGGAAAGGAAAGGAAAGGAAAGGAAAGGAAAGGAAAGGAAAGGAAAGGAAAGGAAAGGAAAGGAAAGGAAAGGAAAGGAAAGGAAAGGAAAAGAAAAGAAAAGAAAAGAAAAGAAAAGAAAAGAAAAGAAAAGAAAAGAAAAGAAAAGAAAAGAAAAGAAAAGAAAAGAAAAGAAAAGAAAAGAAAAGAAAAGAAAAGAAAAGAAAAGAAAAGAAAAGAAAAGAAAAGAAAAGAAAAAAGAAAAGAAAAGAAAAGAAAAGAAAAGAAAAGAAAAGAAAAGAAAAGAAAAGAAAAGAAAAGAAAAGAAAAGAAAAGAAAAGAAAAGAAAAGAAAAGAAAAGAAAAGAAAAGAAAAGAAAAGAAAAGAAAAGAAAAGAAAAGAAAAGAAAAGAAAAGAAAGGAAAAAAGAAAAGTCAAACATCTACTATATAGATAGATATACAGTCAAATATCTTCTATTAGAGGCAAACGGATTTTAATGTTTTTGAAATATCTTATTTTATCAGAGATAAATATTTCTCTAGACCAGTCAAATTGTAAACTTTAGTTACATACTTCAATATGGAGAAAAAATATGAAGTAAATATAAGGAGTAAATATATTGGTATGTAAATTTCAAGCTTCATCTTGTAATATGAAGGTGTTATTCAAAGCACACATCTATGATATTTGCATATGAATTTCCACGCTTTCATTTCCTGCTTGTATTTCTCTTCAAAGGCACAATACTACTTTTTTTTTTCTTCCGTATTTTACTCTATCAGAAAAGTGAATAGAAGTGTACAATGGGCAAAAAGTACTTCTATCCTGTGATTTTGAAGATATTCTGGGAAATAGCTAAGTGACTTTTGCTGGTTTTGTTTATTTGCTTCCTTATTTGGTTTTTGTTTGCTGGTTTGTTTTGTTTTGTTTGTTTGTTTGTTTTTGTTTTTTTGTTTGTTTCATTCAGTTACAATAACTTATTTCACTGTACTGCTACTACATGTATATTTCATTATAGTGCATTTTAGAAATGTTTCTTAACTATTCTAGTCTGATGCGATATCACCCTTTAGTTTTTCTTCTGTTATTTGAAGAATGGTGAATCTTCAGACATATGTCTAATAGCACCTAAAGGCAAATCAGCAACTGGAAGTTTAATAGCTGCTAAGAGCAAACTTATACAAAATGCAATTACTAGAGTTCAAAGTCTTGTGCTTCTTGCTTCCAATGAATCATAAGTTATTCATGGCCTCTTGTGACATACTGTTATTCATTCTAGTTATGTTGAGAAGGTAATGCACTAGAATTTTCAATTGTATTTTTGCTCTCACTTTGAGCCAGACTTCTGAAGACAAGGCAACATTTCTATTAAATTTAATTGTCACTGAATCAGGGCTTGTGTGAGGAAAAATCAGGTAGAATAATACATCAGTTATACTGGCACTGAAGTGTTTTGTGTCTGTGTGTGTATTTTTAATTAGTGTTTAATAAACTCATACAACAGAAAAGATTACCTAAATGCACATGATCACTTCTCCCATTTATATCATTCTCTAGTATTAAAGTGGATAATAATCTTAATTGCATTTTGATCACAGGGTGTATTCTGTCTTCATGACTTTCAGATTTCAAAGGTTATTTGTATAAAGCAAAATAAAAATAAATCTTCAATACCCTAAGTTCAATTCTGTTAATTTACAAATAGCCAGATAGAATGTTTATCTTTCTCTACCAATTAAAACATTAATCTTGGTTCATTTAAATAAAGGTGTTGCTACATTTCTCTTAATATCCCTATCACTGCAGAGTCATTGGAACAACAGAAGGTGATTCACATTTCATGTAGGCTAGATATTCATCTCTCCTTTTCGTTATGGATGGATCCTGGGAACACTAAACTGACAGGTTCTCCAAGTAAGGGCTTCGTTTATGTGGCCTGAGTGAAGCTTGGGGGCCAGCTTCAGAACTGGGACTGAGACAAGCAAGACTCAAAACAATAACAAATTACTGAAACCAGTCAAGGCTGAAACTTTCACCAACAATGGTGTACTGTTTCTATTAGCATATTTGCTTAGATGAAAATGTAAAGACAGTATTTGTTTTGTAGGTCATTTGGAATGGCTCAGTTTAAAAAGGAAAAAAATAATGTACACACAGGTAATGAGGAGAAATTAAGTAACTTAAAGATAACTTCAAACTATTTCCACAAACAAACAAACAAATAAATAAATAAATAAAATTGGTCTGTGATGATGATTGCATTTCATATGAATCATGATCAGTATATCACTTATGTATATAAAAGCAATGCTTGTAGACAGAATAGAAGATGCATGAGGATGTAACCTTGTGTCTCTATGAAACAACATTTTAAACAAGACAAGAAGGAAAATTGAGTCATTAAAATATACAAATTTGTACTATGATGTAATGTAGTTTAGTAGATTGCATGTGAACTGTAACTTTATACCATTGTGTCTGGGAAGACTTCACTGCATAATGTTTGAGGTTATTTTAAAATTATTTTATACAGACTGGTAGTCCTGGAAGCATGAAGGAAGTGTTTGGTTAAAACTATTATTTCCCCAGTTTAGGAATTTTTTAGAGCTCTGATTGCACCAACAGGCTGTGCAAACTCTTCCCCCCTCCTTTGTGCTTGCCTACCAGCGCTCAAAGACAGACCTGATATCATTCAGTGAGAAAGAAGTCTGAGAAGCATTCTTGGGGCCCCTTACCCAAGAAAAGGAATCACCCTCATCCTTGGTCTTTGCATGAGTTACATTGCAGCTCTTGTCCTTGGCTGAAAGCATCAATGGTGTGAACACTGATTTCCTGGCTTGACTTTTTTTTTTTTTTTTTTTCTTCTCATCTCTACAGATGTGTCTAGGAGTCAGGATTCTCATCAGAACTTGGTTGTCTGCAGAGCCCTCCCCTGGCAAATGACCTGGATAACAATATGATAAGATCAGTATGTGAATGTAAATTGTGTGCATGGATCAAACACACTAAACTCTCTGGTAGGTCATTTCTCCAGTGTTTATCATGTTGAAAAGGAGGACAGATATAAACAATGTTAAATAGCAACTGTGATATTACAAAGATTTCTGAAACAGAGAAGTCACCTTGTTTAGGAGTATGAACTTCTGTTAAAGCTGGGAGAGATGGCTGAGAGGAAGCAGCAGCCTCAACAGGGGTCTGACCCTGCCACCATTGTCCCTGTGCTGCCCAAGCCAGGCAATATGGCCTCTCTGTAGGGTGCAGGGAACAGCCTGCAGCCAACAGCATGGTGACTGTGTGAGGGTAGCACCCTGGGAACCTAGGCTTTGGGCTGTGGGGCAGCACTCAGGACAACCTTGGCCTGCAAGAACACCTCCCAGGGTTGGTGGCAAGTGCATTATTGTTGGCAGGTGCATCTTTAGTGTCAGGAGCAGCAGGAATACAGAGAAAGCTTGTGCAGCTCTTCAGAGAAGGGGAACCCCTATGGCCAGGGAGGGTGTGATAGGAACCTTGGTGGCCAGGGGAGGAAGGAAAGTTCATGTGGGTGCATGTGTTTCTGAGGGGGACTGGTCACAGCTTCCTAGGATTAGCTATACGATGGTACTTAGAAATGTGTAGGTGTTAGTTTTCATCTTATAAGTGTATTGTGGCATATCTGTTCTATTAATGATGAAAGTCTTGAAAGTATATTCCACCTATTGCCAAATAACTACATGTTAAAGAATCTATAAACTGTTTTGATCCTGACTTATTTATTTATTTATTTATTTATTTATTTGTCTCTCTGGAAAAGCTATCATCTTCTTTTGTTTGAGCCCTGTGAGACTGCTCCCCTTGCTGTGCCCTCCCTGTCGCTCTGGAAGCTCTTGCTCTTCCCTGAAAGGGACATTGTGACAATCTGTATACATTTATGATGCACAAATCATGCACAATTTTTGCATAAAAATTTTCACTTTTTTTTTGTTACTAAGGACTTAACCAAGTAATATTACATATGTGTGATGATAATGTTATTGTTTTGAGGAAATTGTTCCTGTGATCTGTAAATAAGACGTTTAGAAAAAAGCATGGTATCTTACTGGCAAAGTCACATTTTGAAGCTGAAAGCAGTATTTTGAGCCAGCAGTGTGCCCTGGTAGCCAAGAAGGCCAATGGGATCTTCGCGTGCATTAAAAGGAGCGTGATCAGCAGGTCAAGGGAGGTGATTATCTCCCTCTACTCTGCCCTGTTCAGGCCTCGTCTGGAGTACTGTGTCAAGTTCTGGGCTCCTCAGTACAAAAAATACAGGGACCTCCTGGAAAGAGTCCAGCAGAGGGCCACAAAGATGATACAGGACCTGGAGCATCTTCACTATGAGGAAAGGCTGAGAGACCTGGGTCTGTTCAGCCTTGAGAAAAGAAGACTGAGAGGGGATCTTATCAATGTGTATAAATACCCGAGGTGTGGGTGTCCTGGTTCCAGTTAGGACAGAGTTAATTTTTCCTCATAGTAGCTGGTAGGGTGCTATGTTTTGGATTAGGATGAGAAGAGCGCTGATAACATGCTGATGTTTTAATTGTTGCAGAGCAGTGTTTACACCAGGCCAAGGACTTTTCGGCTTCTCGCTCTGTCCTGCCAGCGAGCAAGCTAGGGGTGCAGCAGGATCTGGGAGGGGACAGACCCAGGACAGCTGACCCAAACTGGCCAAAGGGGTATTCCATACCATCTGACGTCATACTAAACAATATATAGGGGTGGCTGGCCGGGGTGGGGGGCAGGCTGCTCGGGGATAGGCTGGGCATCGGTCAGCAGGTGGTGAGCAATTGCATTGTGCATCACTTGTTTTCTTACACATTATTATTATTAATACTATTATCATTATCACTATTATTATTATTACTGTTATTATTATATTCCTGTCTTAATAAACTGTCTTTATCTCAGCTCATAAGCTTCACTTTCCCGTTTCTCTCCCCCATCCCAGAGAGGGAGGGGGGAGGGTGAGTGAACGGCTGTGTGGTGTTTAGCTGCCAGCCGGGTTAAACCACAACAGTGGGAGACAGAGGGATTTGGCAAACCTCTTTTCAGTGGTTTGTGGGGACAGGACAAGGGGTAATGGCCATAAGATGGAGCGCAGGAAGTTCCGCACCAACATGAGAAAGAACTTCTTCACGGTGAGGGTGATGGAGCACTGGAACAGGCTGCCCAGGGAGGTTGTGGAGTCTCCTTCACTGGAGATATTCAAGGCCCGTCTGGACGCCTACCTGGGCAGCCTACTCTAGGGAACCTGCTTTGGCAGGGGAGGTTGGAGCCGATGATCTCTTGAGGCCTTTCCAACCCCTACAATCCTGTGATTCTGTGATTTTTCAGGAAGGAATTTGAAGTTCTGCACTTTTAAGAAGATTCAAGTGCAATCTCAAACATATCCTTCAGACATGGTAATTGAAAAGAACAAATGTCTTTGGTGCCTCGGGACTCATGGGGCTGAGTCTACAATGTCATTAAAAGACTTGATTCCAATGAATGAAGAAAGAAATTGAACAAATTAAGCAAAATACTTGAACATGGACATATGAGATAAAGGTGATATCAAATAATTATGGATGTGATCAGCTATTCTATAGAACTATAGCTTCTAATTTGTGTCGTAAAATTTCATCCAGGTATTGTAGTATGGTGATAGTGATATTATGTACTATTAGAATGGGTCAGTATTTACACATATACATATGTTAAATATATATATAAAGTATACATATATATATACTTATACAAATAGATGTGAACCACATTTCTATGTCATGGCAAGATTGTTACTGGCAATTAAAAAATGAATATTATATGAGGCATGCCATGGACATTTTAAATACAGTGCCTCACTAGGAGTTTGTTAACAATAATCTACCAAGAAAAGCTGGACAGTGTCCAGATCAAATGACTGTAAGAAGATGGTAATCTGAGTTGTTCACCATTAAGGAATTGATGGTTGTCATCTAAAAGGAACCAAAGAAATTTAAATAAACGAGTTTAATAACTTCCATTAACACTGCCATAATTGTGTTGATAACAATGGTAAGTCACTAAGAAAGGAACATACACCTGTACAGGAGTTCTATGAAATCATTGCTGTATGTTGTGAGCTGAAAGTGACCCTAAATAAGGATGCTGCAGAGTAAACAATCACTAGATGATAGCAGAGGCCTTGAAACTGCAGGCAGAGGAGGGTAGTAGGTGTCCTAGGGCTACACACACAGATAGCTAGTCATTGTTTAGTTCTAAGTGTAGCTTTGAAGGAAACTATTTTGATGGAATAACAAAAGAAATAAAAGCAAGGGTGAATACTTTTCTTAATTATACCATTGAAACCATCAGTTATGTAATTAGAATGGTATATCCAGAATAATGATGGAAAAACATTTTGGAAGCTGATAAAGAGCAGAAGGAACCTTCTGTCCTTACATCTACTGACTATTCTACAGGTGTAACATAACTCATCCAGCTGTGGAAACTGCCCATGAAAGCAGCATATGTGGAGCTGTCTTTAGAATGTGTAAAATAAACCTGCAACAAAACCCACCTGTTGTGATGGCAACTTACTACAGAACTTGGCAAGTAGAACTGATTATTCTGGTATGTTGTAAGGAAGTACTAATTTTGATATTATTGAAGGGAAATACTCTTTTACTGCCTGTTTTTGGACTAGCATTCCCACATTGTCATCCCATTATTGATGCTTGTTTGGCATTTTCATGCAATAACCCCTTCCATCATTTCTGAGTGAGAAAAATAATAGCATTTGAAAATCCCATTTTACCTATATATTCCCATTTAAAACATGATTTCAAATCTCCTGGAAAATTATCATTAACTTAACCATATTTTAATATGTTCCTTCTTCTTCTGTGTTTATTTTATTGTTGTTGTTGTTGTTTGTTTGTTTAAATATATTTAATCTTCCTTTCTCTAGGCATCTCTTAATCTTTACATTCAACAGTGTAATTCAAGAGATTTCATGTTATTTCATTGAAAAAAGAACAAAGTAAAGAACTAATCTTTTCTTGAATTAAATATTTCAGAGTTGTTTTGATTAAATCTTCAGTCAAATTTTGTATAAAAACTGAATTTAATCTTTCTAAAATATTTTGCTACATTTACATACATAAACAATCTTTCCTGTAACTAGTTGATTATAAACCTGTGAAAGAATAACTTAATGGATTCTCTATCAGCAATACTTTTACTGATTTCTAGTAAAGTACAAGAAGCTAAAGAACTTGAAAGCAAGCTAACCAGAAAAAATCAGGGCAGTGTAAAGAGTAGTCTTCTAGAGAAGACTGTATACCATAGTTATATGGTATACCACTCCTAAAGTGCATATAAATTAATACCATAAAACCATATCTTCCTTCTAAGTTATGATGTTTTTAACTTTACATTTAGAAATGTTTCTTTTCTAAACATTTTACGTTCTCTACACATCTTGTCTTGTAAACATCTCCCCAGTGGAATGTCTGCAATAGGTTGCCTGTTTTCTTTAAATAGTTTTGGCCACATACACTTTGTAAGAAATCTAATTTTCACCGAAGGATGGAACAAAACAGACTGCAGATCATCTTAGGTAAAATCATCATCAAATTAAAAATGGGTTAATAGTAGACTTCTTTGCTAAAAAATTGGTATAAGTTGTTGGTATAAGCTGGATACCTGAATTTTATTTTTTAACGCATTATTTCTCTTTCTTTACACATGCCTTAGAAAGAAAGAAAAAAGAAAAAAAATATATTTTTTCACTTGTCCTGTTATCATGTTTGTTCTACCTTTTCAAGAGCAGCTTTTTCCTGAAATTCCAATTCTTCTTGACCCTCTCACCTTTCCTTCCCTCTATTGTAAAATATATGAATAATCTAATTTAATTTCAATTATTACATTTTGCTTCAACTGTTATACTTCAACTGGTACAGAGGATCTTGGTTTCACTGTTGTGCTTGCTTGGATATACTCATAACAAATTTTATAATACAAGGAAGAGAAGAATGGAAAAGTGGCAGACACAGAGCGAGAGGAGGAAGGATAGAGAGAGGAATGGAACCATAGAACTGAATTGTCCTAACTGAAGTATTTCAGCATCTTTATTTTATTTTTATTTTTATTTTTATTTTTATTTTTATTTTTATTTTATTTTTATTTTTATTTTTATTTTTATTTTTATTTTTATTTTTATTTTTATTTTTATTTTTATTTTTATTTTTATTTTTATTTTTATTTTATTTTTATTTTTATTTTTATTTTTATTTTTTTATTTTTATTTTTATTTTTATTTTTATTTTTATTTTTATTTTTATTTTTATTTTTATTTTTATTTTTATTTTTATTTATTTTTTATTTTTATTTTTATTTATTTTTTATTTTTATTTTTTTATTTTTATTTTTATTTTTATTTTATTTTTATTTTATTTTTATTTTATTTTTATTTTATTTTTATTTTTAATTGTAAAACAAATCTTTGGTGTAAGAATCTGCTAATAGAAGCATTTATCAACACCCTTATCTCTATTCAGATGATCTATGAAGTATTTAAAATATCATATGTTCTAGAAATGGTATATTCCAATGCTAGTAATAGATAGGATTTTAGAAGATGAAAGGAAAACCACTAAGCATAGTACAGAGTGATGAAGAATGATAATGTACATAAATGATTGCATTTCTATGCTAGCATAAGCCTCTCTGGGGCTAACTTGTTATGCAGATATTTCCCCTTTGGCTGACAGAGTACATCTGTTTTTGTTAGTTTCCTTGTTGTGCACAGCATATTTTACAAACCAAGCAATTAGAAAGGATAATTTTTGTCTTGATGTTCTGATGCTATGATGGCTTCCTATTGGAATAAGATATTTTACATTCAGTAGTTTATTATAAAAATTATATCCAGGAAAAACATATTCCCTTTCTGAACATAATTAGTATGAGTCTTGCCTTTTTTTCAGCAGGGAAAAGAAGGACTCCACACACACACATTCTAAAAACAAATTAGCCCAGTAGCTGATAAAAAAAAAAAAAAAAGTATGAAAATTAGGTCACTCTTCATAATAAGTCTAGTTTTCACAAAGCCTATCTATCAGGTTGTAACTATTATTTTTAAACCTCTTTTTCTTGAGGGATGATGTAGTGACCATGTCAATGAATGTTTTCAACTCTGCTTGTTAAAGAGAGCATGAATTTTTAATTCAGAAACAGGCCTGACTTCATTTATTCCTTCCATCATTATCACAATTAGGTTCCACTATGTGGGGCTACTGTCTATCATTATTTGAAAAATTAAAGATAGTAAGCATTATTTTTTAAACAACAATGAACTAACACTCAATTTTATGAGCTCTCCTATTACAGATGGTATTTTGAGGGAACATTCTTATTATTGACTATTTAAAATCTCAGAATGGTTCAGATTTGGATTACTTTACTTTATACATTTCCTTCACTCCTGAAACAGACCAATATGTCCAATAAAGACTGAGGCAACAGTTTTATACCTAAGGGTAAAAACAACAACAGCAACAACAATGCATTTTAATTTCTAATGTAATTTTTCTTTATTTCAAAGTGACCAGAACAACATCAATAACAACAAAAAAAACAAACAAACAAACAAAAAACAGCTATTTCAACAATTGTGACTTGATCCTGCTACACTGGAAATGTGATTATTTTGAGTACAATATCATTTTTTTGGGTCATGGAAAAAAATTGGAAAGAAAATAGACATATAGTTCATTTGAATATATCAAAACCAATAGTATATATATAAAATATATTTTATGCTAATTAGAAAAAAATACTTCCTTTATTGAGATAGCTATTTATACAATTGAGGTGAACCTATCTGCCCATTTCTGTTGATTGACTGTATAGTCTAGAAATCTAGCTGAGATAGAAAGTTTAATCATGGTTAGGTGACATCAATATACGTGGCTAAGTACATGTAATATTTTGCTAATGTCAACATAGCTAATATACAGAATAAGAAATATTCAGGGCGATAATTACACATGAATTGTATACAGTTGATGAAATTGTAACTCTTCCTGGACATTACATGAGAAATACTGTATTTATCAATCTAAAATTTTTTTTTTTTTTTTAAAAAAAAAAAGGTTCACCTCAGACTGTGTATAAAACTGGTAAGGCAATAAGGCAACATAAGAAATAACAGAGAAAAAAATAATGTTCTTTGTTAAGATAGTTCAGATTTATTACTGCTGTCTACTCTGCTAATTTGAAATATCTGTTGACATATGTACCATTAATTTTATTATCAAAGTGAAGTAGCTGGAGGCAGGCAGCCAATCTGCAAACTCATCTAATAGCAAAGCATATTCTATAAATATAAAAGAGAGTATTGTTTTTCAAACACACTACAAATACATCATAAATAAATGTCAAAGGTATAAAAAGCTTAAGCAAGATGTCTACTTTCTGCCATAGAAGATTTCATTGAGATTTGCCCTAAGTGTATATATAAATTCGTGCTTGGATTTAACTCCAAGCTGTTATGTCTTACCTACTTCAAGATAAATGTATGCATAAACAGAAGTGTCATTATTCAACTGAAATAGCCAGGTTTTTGTCTTTATAAATGCTATTTTTATATTGTAAAAATGCTTCAGTACAAATGTGCATTCTAAAGTTGAATAATGTTTTAAAGGGGGAAAAAAAAAAAAAAAAAAGAAAAAAAGGACAATAACTGCACTATAGACATTAGGCAAAACATTACCATAAGAACTTTACCAGAAATTCTGTGACGATTTTCGTTGTCACTTACTAGATCAAATGAAGACAGCTGTATAGGAATTGCATGTTACAATTGTCTATTTTACTCACTGAATAAAAGAGCTACACTTCATCTGGAAACGAAATTCTTCATCTGGGTAGAAAAGAGAGCAAATAAAATACAAACCAATGGGAAAACAAGACTTACATGATGAATTCTTATGCATTTCCTATAGGAATCATTTCTGAACCCCTGACAGATTTCAACTATGGATATGATTTTACATATAACAGTTTGTTAGAAGAATGAGATCTCAGCATTAATTATTTTTTTCTTGCAAAGTTTCTAAGTAAATATTTTGAATTGGGTTTCAGATATTCATATTTTCCCTTCATCTTTTTTGATTCCTATCACTGACTTCTGTAGATAATCACAGTGGCCTGAATATCATTACTAAGATAGTTTGAAGGGAAATGTTAGGTAAAAGCAGAAACTAGACAAAAACAAAGACAAAACTCCTAGTAACAATATTTTTTAAGAAATCTAGTTTCAACATTTTCTGTCCTCATAAATTTTCAGAAGTAAACATATTAGTCCTAAAAAAAAAAAAAAAAAGAAGAAGAAAAGAAAAGGAAAAAAGAGAAGAAAAGAGAAAAAAAAAAGAAAAAGAAAAGAAAAGAGAAGAAAAGAGAAAGAAGAAAAGAAAAAAAAGAAGAAAAAAAGAAGGGAAGGGAAGGGGAAGGAAGGGGAGGGGAGGGGAGGGGAGGGGAGGGGAGGGAAGGGGAGGGGAGGGGAGGGGGGGGAGGGGAGGGGAGGGGAGGGGAGGGAGGGGAGGGAAGGGAGGGGAAGGGAAGGGAAGGGAAGGGAAGGGAAGGGAAGGGAAGGGAAGGGAAGGGAAGGGAAGGGAATGGGGAAGGGAAGGGAAGGGAAGGAAGGGAAGGGAAGGGAAGGGAAGGGAAGGGAAGGGAAGGGGGAAGGGAAGGGAAGGGAAGGAAGGGAAGGGAAGGGAAGGGAAGGGAAGGGAAGGGAAGGGAAGGGAAGGGAAGGGAAGGGAAGGGAAGGGAAGGGAAGGGAAGGGAAGGGAAGGGAAGGGAAGGGAAGGGAAGGGAAGGGAAGGGAAGGGAAGGGAAGGGAAGGGAAGGGAAGGGAAGGGAAGGAAGGGAAGGGAAGGGAAGGGAAGGGAAGGGAAGGGAAGGGAAGGGAAGGGAAGGGAAGGGAAGGGAAGGGAAGGAAGGGAAGGGAAGGGAAGGGAAGGGAAGGGAAGGAAGGGAAGGAAGGGAAGGGAAGGGAAGGGAAGGGAAGGGAAGGGAAGGGAAGGAAGGGAAGGGAAGGGAAGGGAAGGGAAGGGAAGGGAAGGGAAGGGAAGGGAAGGGAAGGGAAGGGAAGGGAAGGGAAGGAAGGGAAGGGGGAAGGGAAGGAAAGGAAAGGAAAGGAAAGGAAAGGAAAGGAAAGGAAAGGAAAGGAAAGGAAAGGAAAGGAAAGGAAAGGAAAGGAAAGGAAAGGAAAGGAAAGGAAAGGAAAGGAAAGGAAAGGAAAGGAAAGGAAAGGAAAGGAAAGGAAAGGAAAGGAAAGGAAAGGAAAGGAAAGGAAAGGAAAGGAAAGGAAAGGAAAGGAAAGATCATAATCTCCATACCTGTAATCTCACTAAGCACAAATAAAGAAGCCAAATAAATTAACACTGAAACCAAAAATGTTTACTGAGACTACTGTAATGCATCCAATATTTTAAATGATACAATATTTTAGGCATTTACAATTATTAAAAAAAAAGGAAATATTTTGATAATATTTATGTTTTAGATATTGCAAGTAAGTGTATAAAACACTGTAGGTCTGAAATAATCATTTCAGTATGTTTATATATACAGTGTTGCAGAAAACTGATGCTGATAATGCAATGACTTCATATTTCCTTTTGAGGAAAAAATTGCCCTGACAAAGATTTTCTAATAAATATGACCAAGAAAATTGTTCCAATAATACAGTATCATTATTATGGAGATTAGTTATCTCTGTGATGAAGGTTCACATCCAAGTTTCCTGATAAAGCTTTATTTTAAGATCTTCTAAACTTCACCCTTGAAAATTGCTTTGGCTTAGTAATAGCAGCTATAATCTAATTGCAAAGGATAATGTTTTTGTATGATTTGAAGAAAAAAAAATGCAATTCATATACTTTATCTTTTCATTGAAAAGAAAAAAGTGTGTTCAGATTTATATATCTTAATATTATCATTGATAAATTAGTTTCTTGCAAGTCATCTATTAATGTTTTTATACACAATTCTCCTTGAAGATTCGTGTGGGATGTGTCCCATAGTCATATCACAGGTATTTTTTCTTGATAGGAAAAAAAAAAAGAAAAAAATAAATATATATAAGGTAAAGAATACATTAACAAGTCTAATTGTAATGATATTTGCCACTCTGCTTAAAAATCAAGACAGTTTTTATGAAAGTTTCATATTAGAATGAAGTGTTACATGTTCCATTGTAAGTCTGTTTAATTTAAAACATAGGAAAGCTTTAAGTATACACTTGTAATTAAAATAATAATAATAATAAAATTCTGTAAAAAGGAATATTATTCGTGCATTGAACAACTTGGAGTCTTATGCTGTTGCTTTAATACTGAGTTAAAAAGACCATATTTCTGGGAAGAAATGTAACTTATTAAAAGTGTTTGCTTGTTTTCCCTGTACTAATAAGTGTAAGGTCTTGTAAAACTTAACATCTCTATTTTATATGCACATATACAGAACTTACATGTGATCTGCACAGAAGTACAGACATCTTACACACGCCAGACAAATTGATTATGAGGTATCTTTATCTCTGCAACTTTTTAAAATTACAGTCTTGCTGAATGTGATTCATGAGGCATTCGTAAGCTTAGTGTGTAAGCAACAAAATGAATGTTAACCCTGACATTTCACTCCTCCAAGGAAATTCAAAGGGGAAGGAACCTGAAGAAATATGAGTAATCTGTTGAAAGTGAGTGAAATGAGGGGGAATGAAGAAAAAAAAAAAAAAAAAAAAGGAAAAAGAGGAGTTATTTATTTGTTTATTATTAAGAAAAATACTGATCTTCTATGAGAAGCAATTCTGTTAAAAGATTATGATGTTATAAATAGAAGAAAATTATAATTTTTACTTTTTTGTTTGTTTGTTTTGTTTTGTTTTGGCTGACTAGCTATACGTAGCCAAACTCATTCTGAAATAAGGTTTGAACTTCCAGGAACAGGGAGAACAAGTTATAGCCCACAAAGAGAATGAAAAGGCAGTAGACTTTGTAAGGAATCAGGTAAAAGTAGGTGTTTAAGAATGTTTTATGATCTGAAAGACAGGAGAAGAAGTTCGAGAATGCCATATCGCTTGTAGGATAGAATCAGTTGCCAGTGCTAGAGGAAACCTCACTCACAGCTGACATGCTGGATCTAAGCAGTGCTGCAGTGGTTAACAAGAACATAGAGCAGTGTGAGCAGCTTTTTCAGTGAGTAGATAGCATAGCACAGGGCAGTCAGGAGAAACAGCAAGAGAAAGAAGAAAAAGGAGCATGGCAAAGCTTGATAGACTTCAGCTAATGGCTCTAAATGGAGAAAATAAACTCATTGAACATCAGAAATTTTAGGTTAACTTTTGCATAGTTTTGGGTGGAAATTTTAGACAGTGTTTTAAAACTGTACCTGGGTGGTGTGGTTATCTACTAATTTTTGGAAGAGTGTTTCCATAATCAAACCCTACAGTTATGAATCTGAACTGGAAACTCAAGAAAATAGTCCAGTGATGTGACCATCTCATACGAAGTATACAGCTAAATTGCTGTGTGATCAGTGAAAAATTTATTTGGTAATGATGTAATTGCAATATCAATGTACAAGTTGAAGGTCTTCACAGGTCCATCATAGAATCATTGTAGAATCACAGAATGGTTTGGGTTGGAAGGGACCTTAACGATCATCGAGTTCTAACCCCACTGTCATGGGCAGGGACACCTCCCACTAGACCGGATTGCTCAAAGCACCATCCAACCTGGCCTTAAACACTTCCAGGGATGGGGCATTCATAACGTCCCTGGACAACATGTTCCAGTGCCTCACCACCCTCTGAGTAAACAATTTCTTCCTCATATCTAACCTAAATATACCCTCTTTTACTTTAAAGCCATTACTCCTTGTGCTATCACTATGTTGCCTGACAAAGTGTCCCACCCCAGCTTTTCTGTAGGTCCCCTTTAGGTACTGGAAGGCTGCTATAGAGTCTCCCTAGAACCTTTTCTCCAGGCTGAACAACCCCAACTCCCTCAGCCTCTCTTCATAGGAGAGGAACTCCAGCACCTTAATCATCCTTGTGACAACCATCTGGATTTGCCCGAATAAGTCCACATCCTTTTTATGTTGGTGGTCCCAGATCTGAACACAGCACTCCAGGTGGGGTCTTAAGACAGCACAGTAGAGAGGGAGAATCAGCTCCCTTGACCTGCTGGCCATGCTTCTTTTGATACAGCCCAGGATACTGTTGGCTTTCTGGGCTGCAGGTGTGCATTGCCAGCTCATGTTCCGTTTTTCATAAAGCAACACCTCCAGGTCCTTCTCCTCAGGACTGCTCTCAATACAACCTCTGCCCAGCCTGTATTTGTGCTTGGGATTGCCCTGACCCAGATGCAGGACCTTGCACATGGCCTTGTTGAACTTCATGAGCTTGTCATTAGCAAACATGCCGAGGGTGCACTTGATCCTACTGACCATTAGCTTCTTCCCTCTAGGACTTCATCACATAATTCTCTACCAAGCAGATCCCTGAAGATGCCAAAGTCTATCTTCCAAAGTACAGGGTAGTGAGCTTGCTGTGCTCCCTCCTCACTGCCCTCAGGATCCTAAACTGCACCATTTAATGGTCGCTGAAGCCAAGGCTGCCCTTGAGATTCACATTCCTCATCCAACCTTTGTTGTTGTTGAGAATGAGGTCCAGAATAGCCCCTATCCTCATTGGCTCCTTGTGTTAAATTATGGGAGCTTGTTATCTCAGCAGCTGTTCATGGAAGACCTATGCTGGACTCCATAATGCTCCCTCACTATCCAAAATTATACCTAAGCTTGATTTAAGTCATTTATGTCTCCCCATGAAAAAAAAATAATAAAAAAAAAATAGATAAAATGATGTGTGATAAAATATAAATAAAATATGTGAATGAATATAGATAAAATGATATGTGACATGAATACTTCTGTCATTTAAGTGTATTGTACAAAACTTCATATTTAAAGGAACATTTTGCTAGTACATTTTAATGTTTTTTGTTTTATATTTGCAAAATTGAATCCATGAAACTCATGTTTCTTTGGACATCAAATTTCCCTTTTCCAAAAGGAATTCTGTCAAATTAACATTTATTTCTATTTTTTTTAAATGTTTCCCACTTTAGTACTCCAACAAAATATCTATTGAGAACAATGTAATGTACGTTATGAAAAAGTAACAATGGAAAATACAGTTCAAGTCTCTTTTCTTCTTAAGCAATTATTATTTCATTGGAAATTAATTTAAAATGTCTTAAAAACACAAAATAAAATTAGGTATATTTATCCTCTCTACTTGGGCTGAAAATATATACATACATATTTTTGTATATGTATATATGCTATACTTGATATGCCATATACATTATATATATGTAGGTATGTTATATGTATGTGGATATATGTTAGTATATTAAACATAATATGTTATATATATTATTTATATATAATTATAGAAGATATACAAAAGAAGAATTTATTCATCTTGCTAGAACATACTGTTTGGCATTTTTTTTTCAGCTACCCTCTCCAAGTTTCAGTGTAAGTCGATAGTACCATAATGTAATATATTCTATAGCAGTGTAGACAACTCATTTTTCTAGAACAAAAAAACAACATCATTTTTGTCAAGTTTAATTCCTTTAGGGCTCAAACTTAAATTCTCAATGAAGTAGACTGTCTATGAATTAGTTATATGAAAAGAAGGCCTAAAAATAATGCCTTCTTTCAAAATATTCTGAGATTTTCATGTAATTATGAAAAACAGTGCAGAACTTCAGTACAGATTTGCATCTTCCTTTGCATCTCTGAACTAAACTAAGGAAGTGCTGCTTCAGTCAATGTGTATTCTCCATTTTATTTACTAGTTAGCTCTGACTTGATAGGCAGGTTTTTTGGCTTGTTTATTTATTTATTTTTAATCTACCTTTTCATGTCTCCAGCTCTGCACTAGGATCCTTCCTTTTAATTTTGAATTGAAGATCACAGCTACCATATCAACACACTCTTTAGCACCCAGCTCCTTTGTTGAACCTGGCCTTTTAATCAATTTGAAAAATGGGATTACTTTTCAAAAATAAAAAATAAAAAATCTTGTGCTTGAACATCTGCTGGTCACCCAAAATTAATGGGCATCTTTGACCATAGAAATTAGACAGTTCAGTTCTATACCAAGGTGATAATATAACTTTTCAGCACCACCACTTCTTCCCTTCCAGTGACCTTACTCTGGAAAGTAGTAAAGAGAAATTTTTTGTGAAGTGTTCATATACATTAGTGGAAATCACTACGGGAAAGTCCATAATAAAATCAATAAAGCTGCCTTCTGAGTATGGCTTAAATAGTGTGCTATAAATTTGGCTTGCGGCCATACCTTCAGCAATGAGAATAAAACAAAAATTTTGAGTAACTGTGCCCTAAGAACCATCTATTCAGGGCAGTGAATAGGTAAGGACTAGGAACAGAACATCCCAACCTTGGTTTGAAATGACATTGTGCTTTACTTTAGAAAGAGAGGATTGCGTAATATATAAAGTAAGGGAAGAAAAAAAAAAAAATTAGACAAATGTATGTTATGCATATAGAAAAAGTGAGGTAACCATTTTACTACCCGTTTTTTCCCAGCCTTTTTTTCATTATTTCTTATTGTCTATAAGCTGAATCAAATTCACATTAATATTTGAATTCTTTCCAAGGTGATGTGGAGCAGTGACTTCAATAAAACAATTAGTGATTGATTGATTGATTCTGCCCCTCACAACATCCTTCTGGACAAATTGTCCAGCTCCAAAATAAGCAGGTTCATGCTACACTTGGTGATGAACTAGCTCAGTGGTAGAGCTCAAAGGTTTGTAGTGAATGGGCCTACACCTGGCTGGCAACCAGTCACTAGCGGTGTTCCCCAGGGCTCAATTCCAGGGCCAGTCTTAGTCAACATTTTTATCAATGATCTGGATACAGGACTGGAATGCATCCTCAGAAAGTTTGCTGACAATACCAAACTGGGAGGTACTATTGACTCGCTGGAAGGATGAGAGGCCTTACAGAGGGATCTAGATATGTTAAAGCATTGAGCTTCAATGGATCATCAGATTGCCCAATCGTACAAACTGGTAGATGAGTGACTGGAGAGCATCACAGAAGATAGGGATCTGGGGGTGCTGGCAAGCAATAGTCCCAACATGAGTCAGTAATGTGCCCTGGCAGCCAAGAGGGGAAACCACATTTTGGGGAACATTAAACACAGTGTAGCCAGCTAGTCAAAAGAAGTGATTCTCCTGATATATTTAATGTTAGTGTGGCTCACCTTTAATACTGTGTGAAGTTCTGGGCTCCCCAATGTAAAAAGGTTGTTAAGGAACTTGAATTCATCCTGAGGAGGACAACAAATATGGTAAAAGGGCTGCAAGGCATGTCTTATGAGGAGAAACTGAGTGTACTTGGGTTGTCTAGTTTGCAGAAAAGAGACCTAAACGGTGACCTCATTGCTATCTACATCTTCCTGAGAAGAGAAAGTGGAGGGGGAGGTGCCAATCTCTGCTCCTTGGTAACCAGTGACAGCATGTGAGGGAATATCACAAAGCTGTGTCAGGGTAAAATAAGACTTGATATAAGGAAAAAAAAATCTTTACTGTGAGGTTGGTCAAACACTGGAATGGGCTTCCTAGTGTGGTGGTTGATGCCCCATACCTGTGAGTGTTCAAGAAACTTTTAGACAATGCCCTCAATGACACTCCAGTGGGTGGCAGCTCTGCCTGTGGAGTTATATGATCTTTACATTCCATTCCAACACAAGCCATTGTATGATTCTGTGATTCTATGATTCTATGGTTCTTTAAGTTCTGGCTAGCCCTGAAGAGGTCAGGGCTAACAAAAAATTATTTGTACTAACTTCAAAAATACATTTCACAGCCAAAATACAATTTACAGTCTTTTTTAGATGGTTAGTTGTAATCTGTGTAATCAGTAACAATGGACAATAATTGCTCACTCAGAACAATTAACTCATTAATGTGTATTAGTGAGGATATTTGTATATTATGATCTACATTATTCGACCAGATGTTCCTACTCTGTTCATATGTGATCACAAAGGCTCCCAAAATCACCTATGCAGTATCAGTTACTTGGTTTTTAAAAGCTGTATTTTGTAGACAAAGAAGCTTGGTGTAATAATAGGAAGTGTTCATTGTAATATGCTGACAGCTGAAACCAGATGATAAATAAAGACTTTCTAAGTTAAGAACACGTTCTGTACATTAGCAGTTCTTCCAGAAATGGTTACCATAAAACCAGCATGGACTCATATTCTTTAGTCACAGCAGAAAGGGGAAGAAAAAAAAAAAATTACTGTCAGTTCAAGGTATGGGTTATAGTTGTCACAACCATCTGCGATACCTTTCATCATTACTAACCGTATTACATCTGACCTCTGAGTTAAGAAATGTGTCCTATCTTTAAAATTGAATTTCAGCTGTCCTAATTCTATCCATCTTAAAAGCAGATATGAAATATATGCTAGTCATTCTACTAAGGCAAATAAGCATATCATTCAGACAATTCATGCTAAGCCAAGATAAATGCTTTAAGCACTTACTGTCCTCTGGAGATACCTGTCTTTCCTGACTATTGCAAGGTAATTGAACTGGCTGCATCACATTTATATAGTTAAAATTAGTTTAGATGAATTCCGGCATAGCCTGCAAAACTTCATGGAACAATTCCAATTGCCTATATTTGAACACCTTACCACTTCATAATTTTGTATGGAATCTAATATGTACCTTATTTAGACAAGGTGGGCTCTTTTACAAAATCAGGTAAGTGGCTTAATGCAGAAAAGTCTCTCTTACAACTGAGTCTGTATCAGTGAACCTTACTACTTTTCTGTATTATAGTCTAACCTCAAGAGAATTTCTTTCCTCATAGGTTATATTCTAAGGTGATAATTCAGTTCATTCAATTCTCTGGGGTGAAGAAGCAGCGGAGATAAGTTTTCTCAGACTGATAAACACTTAAAATTCATATTTTTTGATTCTTTTATGGATACAGGTTATTATGTAAGAACTCGTTGAAATTAGGAATATTTTGAGTTTGAAATCACTCCAAAATTAGATTTATTTATTTACTTATTTATCTATTGCTTTCTTTGATGTAGGTTTCTAAATTACACCTAAAGAACACTTCAGGATTTTAATTTGTGTATGTGTGTGTGTACGCTAGTATGCTAGTATGTATGCTAGTTCATCAAATCTTTTCCTTTTTCTAACCAGATAGTTTCTTAATTGTTTGCATCCACCTTTCACCAGTCACGGAGGCAATAACAGTGGAACGGTTGATTGTAGTTAGTCTTTTCTCCAGTGACATGGACAGGCAGCAGACCTGCATGAAAAAGGTATGTCCAGATGAAGGACATCCTGCAACAGGTGGGTGAACTGCAGGAGCTGGTGAGAAGCATGAATAACATCAGGGAAACCGAGGAGAAGTTAGATAGCTGGTTTCAAGCACTGTCTGTATCAGACCAACAGCCAAAAAAAAACAAAAATTCCCCACAAGTACACACAGAAAGGAGGGATGCCAATAATGCAGAAGAATGGAAGCTTGCTACAGCAAGGACCAGAAGGAAGAGACTCGACCTGAAGCCTGTGGTGTCTTTGCAGAGCTGCTTTTCAGCCTGAAGAAGCAGGACCTGTCACATTAGGGGAGACACTGGTGATGACTAAGCCAACCCAATCTATTCTCCATACAAAAACTAGAACAACGAGGTAATGGGTGATAGTTGCAGGTGACAATCTTCTGAGAGATACAGAAGCACCCATTTGCTGATGTGACCCATTCTCAATAGAGCTGTGTTGCCTACCAGGGGATCATACAAGGGATGTTACGAAGAGACTACCAAGCCTCATACAGTCCAGCGACTGTAACCTCATGAAACCTCATGTAACCTACATGAAAGAGCCACTGTTCTTTCATGTAGGCAGCAGTGATAAAATCAGGAGCAGTCTGAGGTGTATCAAGGACTACAGAGTTCTAGGAGCAGAGAATGTGGCATTTGATGCAGTTGATGAGGAGAGTCTGAAAGCTGGTTTTGTTCAGTTTATAGAAGAAAAGACATTTTTTTTCTTTTTTTTTCCTTCTTTTTTTCCTTCTTTTTCTTTTTTCTTTTCTTTCATGTTTCCTTCCCTTCCCTTCCCTTCCCTTCCCTTCCCTTCCCTTCCCTTCCCTTCCCTTCCCTTCCCTTCCCTTCCCTTCCCTTCCCTTCCCTTCCCTTCCCTTCCCTTCCCTTCCCTTCCCTTCCCTTCCCTTCCCTTCCCTTCTTCCCTTCCCTTCCCTTCCCTTCCCTTCCCTTCCCTTCCCCCTTCCCTTCCCTTCCCTTCCCTTCCCTTCCCTTCCCTTCCCTTCCCCCTTCCCTTCCCTTCCCTTCCCTTCCCTTCCCTTCCCTTCCCTTCCCTTCCCTTCCCTTCCCTTTTCCCTTCCCTTCCCTTCCCTTCCCTTTCCCTTCCCGTTCTTCCTTTTCTTCCCTTGTTCCTTCTTTTCCTTTTTTCTTTTTCTTCCCCTTCCCTTCCCTTCCCCTTTTTTTTTTTTCTTTTTTCTTTTTTCTTTTTTTTTTCTTTTTTCTTTTTTCTTTTTTTTCTTTTTTTTTTTCTTTTTTCTTTTTTCTTTTTTCTTTTTTCTTTTTTCTTTTTTCTTTTTTTTTTTTCTTTTTTCTTTTTTCTTTTTTTCTTTTTTCTTTTTTTTTTTCTTTTTTCTTTTTTCTTTTTCTTTTTTTCTTTTTTCTTTTTTCTTTTTTTCTTTAATAAAATAATGAAATAAATACCTTGTATGTAAGTCAAACTCTATTTTCTTCTATAAGAGCCTTTTGGTTTTGTTTTGTTTTTTTCTTCCCTACTATTTTATAAAGGCCATGGAAACTTTTTCTCAGGAGACGGAGCATGGAAGGGCAGAAAAGTCAGAGAAAAAGAGAAAGGAGAAGAGGAAGGTGACAGGGAAAGAAAATAAAAGTACATCTAAAGTGACAGGCTTTCCTCAGGCATATGAGAGGAGTAGTTCATCACTTGGGAGAAGTTCTTACTGGAGGTTTTTATCACTAAAAGACCTTCGTCATAGACATGTCTATGTTCTCCTAGGTCTGAATCCCCACCAGGACTGTAAGGAAATGACTGTCAGCTTGGAAAAGAATGTGTCTGGATCTTGACATACAAATAAGAACATTATGCTTTTTATGTATGAAAACCTGAGACTTTTTTTTTCCAGATAAATGTGATAGATCTTTTATGCACAGTGCAAATCTGTACTTAATATATAGCCTTATTTTGTCTACAAAATGCCGACTAGTAATACTGCTAAGAGCTCTGTACATGAAGTTAATGAACAATATGGAACCGAGAAAACTGCCAGTTAAGTAACACTATTTTAACTGCTAACCTCTAGATTATAGTAAACACTCTCTTGAGGTAGTTAACAAAATCTGTCAAAATTTTTTCAGTCTATTTAAGTGCATATATATTTGCCATTTTTTCCACCTTACTTCATGTTTATAACTTTCCTAATATAAATTGAAATAACCTGCATGTCTTATTGAAATGAATGAAATAAAAATAATAATAGCTATTTTATTAGTATATTCACAGTTGGCCAGAAAGCATACATTATTTTAATGGCCTTTTCAAATTTTAGGTAAATACATCTTCGATGTGACAATGCTTACAGGTATTTGACTTTCAGACAAAACCCAAGAAGTATGAGTGTGTTGCCTAGGAGTCCCTGCCTCACAACAACTCTTATGACGAACAGAATACAGCCTAGAGCTAGGTACTAGACATCGAAACAAACCACACCAAAAGAAAACAAAAAAATAACAACAACAGCAACAACAAAAAAACATTTACAAAGTCTGTCTTGGTCAGAGGAAAAGCCAGTCTAATTCAGTATCCTGTCTCTTTTGCATTTGAAAATTCAAGGAAAGTAAATAAACAAACAAAATACTTAATGATGATTTTGCTTTTTAAATCTCTTATTTTTCCCTTGTTTTGCTTCCTTACCAGATTAGCTTACTTAAACATTCCTTATGAGGAACAACTTAACTCCTTTTTCTGAATCTTTTAGAGTTCATTTTCTGAGCCAAAGGTACTAAAACAGCACACATTATTTGGTATCTAGTTAAATTTATATAATAAAGAAATTATGACTACATTACTGGACGCACAATATTTTCCAATGTTAGGGCCCACAATGACACCACAATCATGTTCTAATATACTATAGGTAAAGACCTATGTGTGCAATAACTTTTCACAGCAGCCTCAAGTGAAGGCATTACTTCTCACCCTAATCAAAGGACATGAAGGATGAAAGGGAGCCATGAGACACTCCAAGAAATCATGCCCCCTATTTTCATCTATTGGAGCACTTTTATCCAGTTAGGATAGAAATAGTAAGTATATATACCAGATTGTCCTACAGGAATGCACTGTAGTCTAGAAACACAGTGCTCTTATCACTTGTAACAGATTGTGCAAGGTAACCATGAATACCTCAACGAATCATAGACATTATCCGAGCTTGGCTCACCAGGAGCTTCATCAAGCTTCTTTCACTGTAACAGCAGTTATCTAAACAACTTAGTGACTATTATCTACTTGTTTTAGACTTTGCTTAGCTTTGTACTTTTGTATGGTACAATTGCTCTAGGGGAGGTTTAGGTTGGAAATTAGGAGATATTTCTTCTCAGAAAGAGTAGCCAGGCATTGGAACAGGTTGCCCAGGGAAGTGGTGGGGTCACCTTCCCTGGGGGTATTTAAGGAAAGGTTGGACCTGGTGATTAGGGACATGGTTTAGTGGGTGACATTGGTAGTAGGATTATGTTAGGACCAGATGATCTTGGAGGTCTTTTCCAACCTTAACAATTCTATATGTATATATTTGTAACTAACAGATGGTGTTAACAAGCAATTATTCAGTGGGGTGAATTATCTGTGATTTTACACTAAAATGGAATATAGAGGAGTACTGGCATGAGAATATATGAGGAGCCTTGAAAGTATGAGCCCAGGGATGTACTGAGGGCTCCAAGAGTATAAGCATTTTGCCAGTGGTTGTTTATTGGTCTTTAAAGGAAAACACTCTTGGAAGTTGTGTGGAACCAGTTATAAGGCTAACAAAGAAAAAGTGACTTATTGCAAAATAAACAACATATCATAAGTTTGGATGCAATGTGAATTGTGACAAATGCATGAAAATAATCCTTGGTGAATCCTAGAATAAGAAGGAAGAAACCAGCTGACCCTACCATTGTGCTCATCCCAGGTAAAGCAAATGACCTCAGGGACTCATTAGACTGTTAGTGCCTAGAGGACACTGAAAGATTGAGCATAACCACAAAGAAAGGCTGGTGTATGTATCATATTAGCTGTATGAAATCTGAACTATAAACACTAGTGTAATTGTAATTGGGCTAATAATAGTACATGATTAGACTGTTAAGACTTTAGTTAGACTAAAAATAATTCTTAGGTTTTTATATAAGCTGTGTTCCTTTGCCCCACATAAAATACCTTAGTTGTAGTGAACAAACTGATGGAGAATTGGTTGCTGTATAACTGCAACAAATTGGTGTTGTCCAAAAGACAGACACTAAATATATCAGTGAGGTTCTAAATGCATAACTGCTTTTTCAGAAGTAGCTGAACTTCAGTGTGCAAAGAAAATGTATCACACAAGGATCATTAGGACAGAGTCACCATTCTTTACAGATGGAGTTGACCATTTAAGTGCACAAAGATCAATACTTCCCACACATGCAGGGTGTTGAGGGAAGTTTCAGAATAAAATCTGCCAGCTGTGCAGAGGTTGTGTAGCCGCTAAACAGAGTTATATAAACCATAATTTTGGACTTCAACACCTAACCTCTGCTGATGGGAATGTGCCTGGGAAGATCATGGAAAAGATCCTCCTGGAAGGTAGATTGTAAGGTACATGTAAGACAATGAGGTGATCCAAGACAGCCAGCATGGCTTCACCAAGGGTAAATCATGCCTGACCAATCTGCTGGCCTTCTATGATGGAGTGACTACATCAGTTGGCAAGGAAAGATTGACTGATGTAATCTACCTGGATTTCCGTAAGGACTTTGACATGGTCACACACTACATCCTGATCTCCAGATTGGAGAGATATGGATTTGATGGGTTGACCATTCAGTGAATAAGGAACTGGCTTGAAGGTCACACCCTGAGAGTTGCAGTCAATGGCTCTATCTCCAGGTGGAGGCCAGTGACAAGTGGTGTCCCTCAGGGGTCTGTCCTGGGACCGGTGCTGTGTAATACAATGACATAGACAATGGGATCAAGGGCACCCCTCAGCAAATTTGCAGATGACACCAAGCTGAGTGGTGCAGTTGATACAACAGAAGGAAGGGAAGCCAGCAAAAGGGGCCCAGCCAAGCTTGCGAAATGGGCCCATGGGAACTTAATGAGGTTCAAAAATTCTAAGTGCAAGGTGCTGCATCTGGGTCGGGGGAATCCCAGACTTGAGGACAGATTGGGAGAAGAATGCACTGAGAGCAGCCCTGCAGAGAAAAACTTGGGGTTCTGGTAGAGGAAAAGTCTGACTGGAGCCAGCAGTGTGCACTTGAAGACCAGAAGGCCAACTACATTCTGGGCTGCATCAAAAGAGGAGTGGCCAGCAGGTCAAGGAAGGTGATTGTCCCCCTCTATTCTGCCCTCGTGAGACACTACTTGGAGTACTGCGTCCACGTTTGGGGGCCCCAACACAGGAAGGAATTGAACCTGTTAGAAGAGGTCCACAGGAGGGCCACAAAGTTGATCAGAGGGCTGTAGCACCATTTCTATAAGGAAAGGGTGAGAGAGCTGGGTCAGTTCAGCCTGAAGAAGAGAAGGCTCAGTGGTGACCTCGCTGCAGCTTTTCAATACTTATAGGTGTCTTATAAAAAAGATGGGGAAAAACTTTTTTGCTCAGTCACATAATGATAGGAAAAAGGGGAATGGTTTTATCTAAAAGAGGAGAGATTTAGAGGTTAATAGGAAATTATTCACTGTGGGAGTGGTGAGGCACTGGCACAGGTTTCCCAGAGAGGTTGTGGATGCCCCATCCCTGGAGGTGTTCAAGACCAATTTGGATGAGACCCTGGGCAACCTGTTCCAGTGGGTAGCATCCCTGCCTAGCAGGATAATGGCAAGGGTGTTGGAACTGTATGATCTTTGAGGCCCCTTCCAATCCAAGCCATTCTATGATTCTCTATCTATGATTCTGTGATGTCCCATTTCAGATGCCTCAAGTGAGATTCAGAAGTTCAATGAGACCTGAGCAGACTCTAGATGCTCAAGTGTCAGAAAGCAATTTATAATGAATGCCTCCTTCTTGCAGTGCTTACCTCACATTTCAGTCAGAGCCTATATTTTGGCTCTGAAAGCTTCAAGCAAAGATACGCAAGATTTCTCAGCAGAATGCTTATCTGGGCATACAGACACTTGTTTCTTGCTATATTATCCCTGTGATTCAGACTTGAGGCAGGGAGTTGTCTGGACATTATCAAAAGAATTAGGACAAAATGTTAAACCACGCTATAATGTTTTTATTATTTTTTTTTTTCTCTATAGGCCCTGCTGTAAACTCCCCTATGTCAGAGTTTAGCAGTCTGTGCACAAAGGCCACAAAGCCCAGCTCTTGGTCAGCTCTGCAAGCCAGAGCTGTCTCTATAAGACAGAAGTGCAAAGATAAGAAAGGATCAAGAACGGATGATCTCCGTGATCTTGAAAATGGATCACTCTGCAAAAAGAAAACCAAAAGTACTTCCACAGGAAAAATAAAAGTAAATAATTAAATAAACAAACATGTAAAAACTTGAAACTGTGGCCCAGTGTCTATATAATTTGGAAGAAACTATTCACCATGCACTGTTCACAAAGGTATTTCTGTTTTTTCTCCAATAACCATCTAGTTTATAGCATGTTAGCAGTCATGAGAATGGGATGCCAAACTTACAACTGCTGTTCTAGCAGTGAAATTATGGGGTTAAGCTTTTGTTATTTGTATTTCTCTTACGCCCGTAAATCCCATTGCAGCACTGGGAGCTGCCTCAAAGTAAATGGTAAACCGTTCCACTCTTAATGGTTCATGCAATTTCCTAGAAAATGGGCTGTATGAATCTGAATCCCTTCAGAGCAGCATGAAAGCTGAAGCCAGTTATCTCATTTTCTGGATGAGTGCTTTAGCCTCAAATTTTTATGCAGAAGTCAATTGATGCTATCTGTATTTTAAAAAGAGTGAGCCATCCTCATTTAAACATCTCTTCTAAGAGGCAGACTACATACTTTAAATCCCATTGGACAGATATATTTACTGTGCAGCTAAAGTCTGGAGCTCTGCGCTAAAGAGAAACAAGGGCATTCTTAGCATGTTCGGGTTTTCTGTCAGCTAGTTGTAAGCTAGCTATACAGTATAAGATTCCGTGTTTACTGCTGATAACATGGGAATTCCCTTCCAAGACACCGAAATATAACTACAGAAACTCAGAGCACTGCCCACTTCTTGGATTTGGATGTAAGTCCCAGTTTTAACTTCACGCTGGATTTAGGTGGGGAGGAAATCAGTTTGTCCTGTCCCTAGTGTTCTGGGAAAATTGGATGTGTGACCCAAAAGCAATCCCATGCTAAAACTACAATCCAGTCTGGGTAACTGTGGATTTAGGCTTTTTAAGTACAATGGTATGCATCAAATCTGTGTGTTTTTCAATGACTGAGATCATTCTATTGACAATATGGACAGATTTGATAAAATAATTTAGGGAATCACTTTAACGTGTATCAAAAAACACATGCGATTTTCTTTCTGATGTTACATTAAAGTTTGAAATGAACATTTTTATATATTTATACATATGTTAATACATAAATGTCTGTATATTTTAATAGACACACAGCTTAATGTTATACAGATTATCCAATAAATATCATGCTTGGGAAATTAATATCTCACTGCAGATTGCTGTTACAGACAATACTGCAGAAAGATTTAGACCTACAGTCGTAGGCATTTCACTCCTCCTAGTGAGTTTAACTTAAGCTCATGAGTTAGCCTGGGAAACTATCCAGAAATCCTGCCCACATTTTGAATTTGCTTCTCTGAAAATACTTTTGAATATATTGAATTTCTTCCTTTTTTGATATTTGATTTTTGAAAAAAAAAAATTGAGAGGAACAATGTCTGTAATTTGAATAAAGGATGAAGTGCTAAAGAGTTTTTTTGAAATCAACAACATGGTATTTGACATTTTTCATGTCCAAAATTTCCATTGGCATTTCCTTTCCTTCCCACCTATAAAAAGTTTCAAAATACAAGCTTATTTTTGAGATACAAACATAAATTTTCAATTCTAAATATAGTAGTTGCATTATTATATTTTTTCTGCAGTGGAAAAGAAAAAAAAAAAAGGAAAAAGTACTTCACTTGAGAATGTGTATATGACTTGAGGTCTCTGAAACTAACACATGTACTTATGCCCTTTGCTGATCATGAAAAATCTCATGCAGATTCTTTGAGAGACAAGGAACATTTGCACTTGTGAACTAGTTGGACAAGAAATTTATTATCATATGTATTGCTATGTAGTGCTTTGAGACTACATTCCCCACAATTTCCATGATAAGAGACCTGAATTAATAGTGACAACTTTCAACATTTTCACTGCCCTTATATAACTTAATTCACTTTTTTTTTTTTTTTTTTTTTTTTTTTTTTTTTAATGTAAAAACAACTGAAGTTTAAGTTTTGAGAGTCATGGAAGGGAGAATTTTCTGCTGAAGGGCTCTGAGAGTTATTGTGACTTGAAAGTATTATATCAAGATAGGAAAAAAACTTTTTAACACTGCAGAAGATTTATGTATTAAAAGGTCCACAGAAGGACCTAGATGTATGAGACTGTGTATGAGACTATCATTATATGCTAACATAGCGTTTGATTGAATATGATCAAAACTATTACAGGGATGATGCTTTGCATGTCTATTTATTTCATCTAGTAAATATAGAACAAATTTTCCTTTCATTATTTTCTTCTTATATCCAGAAGGTATTATTAATGTGAATATTTATGAAAATGTTACACTAGTAATATAAATAGCTGCTGTAGTTGGATGCTGTAAAGGGTTTCTCTAATTTTCTCTGGTTACCAAACTTTTCACTTAAGCCAAAATGTAACTATTTTTAGATGCTTATTTTGTATTTAATATTATAAAATACTTCTATGACTTAACTATATATATATATATATGTAAATACACCATTTCTAGGAATGAAACAACGTTAGTGTCCTATGTCTTTACAGTATTTTCCAAATTATATTAGTTGAAGCAGAAGAAAAATTGTAAATAAAAATAAAAATATATGGCATATAGAAATTTGAAGAAATGTAAACAATTTCCAGTTGACTTTAGAGCAAAACTATATAGAATTCAATATATATACTGACTTCATATCTTAGCTGTGATTTTATTTATTTTTCACTCAAAGCTAGACAATTTTTGGTTCTTCTCAGTGTGACTCAAATGAAACATATTTCTAGAAAATAGGGTGGATTTCCATTGTTTTGATGGCTATGATTCCATAAAGAGTTAAGGCATTATTATTTAACTGGAAGCCAATGGATGGGTATGATTGATCCAGTTATTGAATAATATAGATCTGTTGATGAAAAGCAGTGAAATTAGCTACTTTTCAGGTTCTACTTCTAAGATGGGTGACTTTATTTTCCCTACTTGAAAAAATCCCACTAACTCATTTCTTTCTTTTCTAGGTGGTGGTGTACATAAATTAATGTCTAATTAACTTCTAAATTACTTTCATCTAAGTAAGGAACTTTATTTAGATTAAATGCCAAAGGTCCATTAATAGCCAACTGTGAGAGCTGTACTATCCACAGACAGAAATCTTTTAAGATCATACTAAGGACTACAAAACAGTTTCTATAAATTTCTGTGAAAGAATTATTTTAGAAATATTTAAGAAAAGCAGATAATTAAATCTGGATGACTAAAAAAAAAAAATGTAGAATTATGGAAAAAGTAACATATTGGACTATCTGATCCATTTCTATTTGAAACTCCTGAATACTGCTAGTGACAAAAAATGGTTTAGTTGTTTTGTTATGATCATTAGCTTTGAATATACAAATAATAACAATAAGCTTAATTTTGTTAGGGTTTTGATTATTACTAAAAGGTAATTTATTTAGATTGCTTTCATGATATAATAAAATAAACAATAATAATAATAAAAACAGTTTTAAATAACCAGTCGAAAATCCATATAGTTAAATGTCGTATGAACTCAACTGATGATACCACTGATAGCCAAAAATAAAGAAAACACTTATGAACTTTGGTAATGAATAATTACGACATCGTCATATATTAAATAATCAAAAGCATATAAATCTGTAAAATTTGTAAGATAGAAACAGTTTAATTTAAATATGATTGGATGCCAGTGGCACAGATGAAGCACTTTATTCTGACCTTTTGAGACTTGATATCAAAGAAGCCTAATGATTGTTGAGCTTTTTTCTATGGAGGCTAGCTATGCAGACAAAATAGGAAGCTTTACTTTAAAGGAAGAGTCTACCTGAAATGCCTTATAAAATTTCAGACAACATAGCATTACAATTTTATTAGTTCCCAAGAATAAGTCTGTTTTATTCTCTGTTCACCTGTTCTTCATGGAAGAGATAATTTGCTGAGGCAGAAGTCAAGAGGAAAAGGATAAACGAAGCAAAAAAGGAATTAATTGGTATGTAGATAATGAACCAAGGCCTAATAATGCATTTCTTAGATAAGGGCAATGAGACAATCCATGTCTGATAGAAGAAACCCATAATGAAGATATTGAATAAAAGTCTTATTCATTTATAAAGATTTATTTTAGCCTTATAAAAAAGAAGCCTATTTAATTCAGTTCTATTAAATCTTAATTTAAATTCAGTTTGAATGACTTTCCCTTAAGCAGCACGTAATTTGGCATGTGTATTTTTATAATTTTCCTGAAGATGATTTGAGATGCATATAGATCAAAAATAAAGCTGATAGTTCCTTTGCCGTATTCTGTTTCTAGGTTTCTGCTTATTGCTCACTGGAGGTGTCGTCAGCATTAAATTTTTGCTTTAAGTTGTGTTCATGCTAAATGAAGAATTATACCTGTTTTTGCGTGTGATTTGGCCAACTGGTTTTAGACCTCTACATTAAGATAGAAATAACTGCTCCCTGAATATCTCTTTCTTATCCTTACAATGACTAATTCAGGAGACTGTAAAATAGAGATATCTATGGTTGGTCAGATTTTGCATTTGTACTTTACTTAGGCAAATATAATTGAAACTCAGATTATATACTACATTAAGGGTAAATTAAGTCAATTAACATTTACCTTATTTATTGGTTTTCACGTTTAAATATTTTTAAAAATTGTCTTTCATCTTAGAACAGCCTTTTAGTGTCAAAATAATATGCTTAGGGAAAAAGAAAAAGATAGCTATAAGAATGGAAAGAAAAGGAAGAGAGGGCTAGAGAGGAGAAAAAAAAAACAACTGTGGTGAGACACAAAAGACTGTTGAAAGAAGAGTGTTAATACACTCTTATAAATAAGAGGTTTAATACACTCTTATAAAAAAGAGGTTTTGACTTTCAAAATACAGTAAAAGTAATCCATGAAGGACTTGAATTTCTATGAATTTTCTGAATTTCTATGCCCACCTCAGTGTGCCTTTAATTCCTTAAAGTTGTTCTTTAGCTGTTACCCAAAGAACCTTAATTCTCTGTTTTTTGTCACTGATAATTTCACAAAATATACACTGCTTGCAAATTTTACTAATGATCTAAGCCAGTCATTCTAGACTTTTTTTATAATTGATGGAAATGACAGATACTTCCAGAATTTAAATCTCTTATTCTATCATTAACAAATAAATTAGATCAACTGAATCTCTAGAATATAATTATTATCTAATTAAGAAGTTTGCAGTAAGATGAAATAGTTTCCCTGAAATTTTTTTTGTTTCTTTTTTATTGGCTTTACAAGGAATGTAATCTGAATAGTTCAAATGTAAATAATAAAATTGTTGATTATTTAATGTTAGATGATATGAACTTCATCTATATGCTTAAGTGCCTGATTTTGGAGATGCCCGTAAACATCCAAGAGACTACTTCACAATTTTTCATCATTCTTCTGTCTGTACCCAGATCTAACACTGCTTTTTCCTTCTGACTGGATTTTTACAATACCATAATATAAAAATATAATATAATAAAGAATATTATAATAGTTATAATATTATTTTGTAATATAATAAAGAATACCAAAATATATCATAATAACTAATTACAAGGATTCATGGTTCATCAATGAATTCATAAACACTCTACAAGCAGTGCAAAAATATAAAAATGCAGTTATCGTTGTCCCCATGTAAGCTGTCCTCCAGATGTCAAAGAAATATTTGAAGAGATTCTGTAGGAGATCAAATAATGCAAATAACAAAAGTGATGACAGAGTCTTAAGCTGACAGTGCATGTAAATACTATTAGTTAATTCAAATTTATATAGCACATATTAATGCATGAGTAACACTAGATGAACCTGCGAGAAACTAGTACAATTGAACCTGAGGGACACATATCTGTTTTTGCTCTCTGCCTGCTAGCTCATTAGAGCTGACCAATCTTCACAATCTTCAGAACACTGTCTCTTCTCTTCATACTTTCACCACACTTTTTGAACATGTTCTTTCAAACAAATGAGGCCTCATTTTCTAGGACATTGATCACAAAGGATAAAGACTTAGGCAATCTAAACATAACTCTTATTTTTTTTATTTTTATTTTTTTCAGAATTTTCTGAGTTAGACACTCTGTTCTTCCAGTTCACTGAGAAACTTCCACAATCACCAACATTTGTTGTTGTTGTTGTTGAACTTTAAATTCCTATATCTTCTCTTATAGCCTAACAGTCATTCGTAATCTGATCTTAAAACTGAATGTCCAGTCGCTATTTGTGAAGAACACTCCAAGTTACTATAGTGAACATATGCAAAAGATGAAAAAATATACAGATGGAAAAATATGTATATCATAAACCTTTTAAATAGTTGACTATTCTAATTTTTCATTCTCACCTCCAAGCTCTTTTAGTGTGCTTCCAAGTATCACTTTTTTCCTAGGTTTAGATAATTCCTTAGTCTGATAAGTCAGTTATCAAGCTTATGGAAATAGAATCATACCAATGATTTTTAAAGTTTTTGTTTTGTTTTGTTTTGTGTTTGTTTGTTTGTTTGTTTGTTTGTTTTTCACCTGCTGGTGTTTCTTTCTGGGAAAATCTAGTTTTGAATAAGGCCTAAGATAACTTAAATTACTGACTATAGCATTGCCTGTTTTCCTGCTTTGGTATTTTGGTTTATTTATCATGACATGTCAAAGTTTGGTTGAGACAGATAATTTTATTTGTAGAGGATCACACAATGACATCAACCCATGAGTTCTCGCACTTTTACCTTTCCAATTCTCTCCCCCATCCCACCTGGGGAGACAGAGATTGGATGGGGGGTACTTAGCTCCCTGCTGGGCAGCTAAACCACAACACATTTTCCTCATGCAGAAGGCACTATTTTACAAAGTTGTTACCTATTTTAAAATATTTTACTGAAATAAAGAACAGAAAAATTTTGCCTTTGGCATTATGGAAACAATGCTATCTGTAGTTCTCTTATGTCAGATCTTGTATTCCATTGCTATTTAGATTTTTGGGGCCCTTTTTTTTAATTATTATTATTATTATTATTTTTAACAAAAAGACCATGCGTTTCTGTCTTTCTGAGTCATTTTGTAGTTCTCTTAAGTTCTATATCACTATTTTTAAGTCTGGAAATTTGTAATATTTGATTCTGCTATTCTCTTTTTTGATGATTTAAACATTTTTTAATTATCCATGAACAAATCTTAGTTCATGTTCTTCATTGTTTTCAGTGCTAATTTTTTCATAATAAAGTTTTGTCTTGTGAACTACATTACTGCCTTGTTCTCCTTGTTCCTTTCATATATTACCAGACCAATTTTTTTGTTTTTCAGTGCTGTTCTGCACTTTCACTTCTATAATGGCACAATTTGCAAGACGATTTGTTGCACAGATTACTCTGGACATAGGATTAGTGCTACTACTCATTATTATTCTGTTTCTGCTTATACCCCTCTCACCACTCACTCAATTACCAATGTAATCTACGTAGACTTTTTTGTTTGTTTGTTTGTTTGTTTCTCATCTCTTTTCCACTGTAGTTCATTGTTTATGGTGTGGTCAGATCAACCAAATCAGTGACTTGAGGACTGCTTAACATCTTCAACCATATCAATTTAAAAAAAAAAAAAAGAAAGAAAAAAAGAAAAAAAAGGAAGGAAAGAACATTATAGAAGAACATTATAACCCAATAATTCTATGGAGACATTCACATTTACAAACAGGTTCAAAACAGGTTCATTTAATTTGACTGCATAGTGATCAGTTCTTTCATTCATTTACCTTTTTTGCTTAAAAAGAAGAAAGAAAGAAAGAAAGAAAGAAAGAAAGAAAGAAAGAAAGAAAGAAAGAAAGAAAGAAAGAAAGAAAGAAAGAAAGAAAGAAAGAAAGAAAGAAAGAAAGAAAGAAAAAGAAAGAAAGAAAGAAAGAAAAAGAAAGAAAAGGAAGAAAGAAAGAAAGAGTAACTCCTTAGGTTAAATGTTACTTAAACACCATAAATTTACTTCATACTGGTGACACAGATTTAGTCCAGATTTTAGTTTGTCACTTGTTTGTTTTTACAATATCTAACTACTTTGTGAACTTTTTTGTAGCTATTTGTAAGTGTTTGAGACTCACCTTATATCTAATTTATGAATTAGGCTATTTTACCTAAAAAAAAAGTCATAAAGTCTTCCTAACTAGTCTTTTAAGATTTTGTTGTCACTGCTTTATCTCTCAGAGGACTGCACAAACCACATAAAAATACAAAAGCTAAATCAATTCTGCTATTGTATCTGAAAAATTAGCTACTAATTTACAGAGAAATCTGGATCTGGGTCTTCTGCATGCAAGAACACAGCTTACCTACTAGTTGAGCAAAGGAAAAGAGTTTTTCTATCTTCCTTTGACCCAATTAATAGTTAAATAAAACTGAAAGTTCTTCAGGAGGAGTTGCAAATTTGCTACATCTACAGCATATAAAAACATCAGACCATGCTGTGTTAATATATAAAGTGTAATATCTCTCATTTCCTTTCTCTCCAAGAGAGGCATAATCAGCCACTCAGGCTACAAGAGAAATTTATTGACTTCCTACCTGTTCTCTTTCACTGCTTGAAGGGGGTCAAATAACAATATTACATAGATCTACTTTAAATATATATATATAAACAGTAGCTGTAGTTTACAACCAGAGGTAATACACCCTCAGCAAATTTGCAGATGATACAAAGATAGGTTGACATTCCAAACAGTTGTGATGCCATTTAGAAAGACCTTGACAAGCTGGAGAAATGGGCTACTAGGTATCTCATGAAGTTCAGCAAAAGGAAATGTAAAGTCCTGCTTTACAGGAAGAAAATATGATGGGAAGGGCTTAAGGGTTGAGGTAAGGACTGGGAGATCACTCAACAATTATTGTCACAGGCAAAACAGACTCAGCATAGGGAGATTACTATAATTTATTGCCTATTAATAACAGACTAGAGTGAGAAACTAAAAGAAAACTAAAAACACCTTTCTCCGCATCCACCCTCTCCTACCTCCTCCCCCCTGAGTGGTGCAGGGGAATGGGGAATGGAGGTTGTTGTCACCCTGTAATGCTTTGTCTCCACCACTCCTTCCTGGTCACTCTCTTCCCTGGCTCCAACAAAGGGTCCCTCCCACAGGATGTCATCTTTCCCAAAATGATCCTACGTGGATCCACATAGAGCAGCTCTTCAAGAACTGCTCCAGTATGGGTCCTTACCACTGGTTCCATCTGTCAGGAGCAAACTGCTCCAACATGGGTCCCCCATGGGTGGCAGCTCCTGCCAGGTCACCTGCTCTTGCATGGGCTCCTCTCCACAGGCTACAGCTCTGTCCTGGAGTCTACTCCTGCAGGGGTTCTTCATGGGCCGCAGCTTCCTTGAGGGCAGATCCACCTTCTCCACTGGGGGCTTCTCTCAGGCTGCATTGTGGAAACCTCCTCTGCTGTGGTACCCCAAGGGCTACAGGTGGACAGCCTGCACAGGTCACAGGGAAACTTCTGCTGCAGCCCCTGGAGCAGCTCCTCTGGCTCCTTCTGCACTAATCTTGGGGTCTGCAGGGTTGTTTCTCAGTCCTCGCTCTCCCAGCTGCTGTTGCACAGCAGTTTTTTCCCTTTCTTAAATCTGCTCTCACACAGGCAGAACCAGCATTGCTCACTGGCTCGGCTCTGGCCAGCGGTGCGTACCTTTTGGAGCCGGCTGGAGCTGGCTCTCGTCTGACATGGGGCAGCTTCTGGACTCTTCTCACAGAGACCACACCTGCAGCCTCCCTGCTACCTAAACCCCTAAACCTTGCCACGCAATCCCAATACAACATTAACAGTAATTGTAGGCTATGTAAACGAAAATGAAATATGGTTTATATTAGAACCTAAAAAAAAAAAAAAAAAAAGTTTATATGTGTCTGCCTCTTGTCTGCAGAGTATTCTGCAAATTTCTTACTAAATTTACACCTGATGGTCACGATTTTTTTTTTCATATATGCTGAAAAATAGAGAAAATTCAGTTCTTCTATACAGAAGAGATTATGTGTATGAAAGAACAAAGATCCAATCTATAAATGAACTGTGATATTTTCCGTTTTTTTTTTCTTCTTTTTGTCAAAGCATGAAGATTATAAGAATCACATAAGTATCAGAATGTGATAAGAATAGTTTATGTTAAAAATACAGGTTATTTTTGAAAAACACATTCCAATAAAAAGACAAAACAATGAGTTATATTTTAAAATTTCACATAAGTATATTTGGCAAACCTTGAGGAAAAGATTGTCTTAGTACCATCCTGTGTATTTCAGGTAAAATCTTTTCAGAACAGGCAGAGATTCTAACATTTAACAGGAGGTGAAGATCTCTTTTGCTGTTAAGTAGAACACCAATTATTTTTTCTGTAATCATTAACAATACTAATTCCCAAATTTCAGAAGAAAGTCTACAGTAACTTAAGTATATTTCCAAAGCAGTGTGAAACTTTGCAGTAAACTCTTTGTCTTACGTAACTGTTATTTTTATATTAATTTATGTTTTTCCTTCACAAAAGATAGCATTGTTTCAAATATCAGTCTTTCACTACACTGATCTTACTGATTTTGACATTTTAATAGATGATTGTTTCTGCTTTTATTTCATGCTACCTTTTGAAACACCACAAATTATAGGCAGATAGTAAACATTTAATTACACATTGCTTCTAACCCATTACTCATATTTTGATTACCCATATGTAACGACATTGAAAAGAATTTGCAAAAATAAAATTAATTGAACAACTAGCAATGTTATCCATTAAGGTAATGATTTTCTGGTTGGCCAAAGAGAGACAAACCTAATTTAGATCTAAATATTGTCTACTTCATAAAGCCTGATCCTCTTGAAGCTAATATATAGAATTCCCAGAGTGGGGTTGTATAAACAATCTATTTGTTGTTGTTGTTGTTTTTAGCTAAATATCTGTCTTCATTAACAATAAATATATTTTTTTTAATTTTGTTTTGGAAACAGTAGTGATCCAGCCAACTATGAATAATGTGAATTCAGTTATACTCTTTTAAAAGAGTCTTTTCCCCTCTTTTTCTGGGGGAAAAATATTAAGCAGGACTGAGCTGATTATATCAGATTACTCTACCATGACTGTAAAAACTGTAGTACTGCTCCACTAGGACAATATTCTACCATGAATAATTATATGCCATTTTAAGCATAACTCAAGTATTAAATATTACTAATCCAGTGTCTGCAATCTTTAAAAGACAGACAAATTAAGAACAAAGAAAATACCTGAAGATAGATTTCCAAACACTTCTAGACCTTGAGTCCAGAGAGAGTAAAATATAATTTGGCTGCTCCGTCTGGCACACCACGACCAACTCAAAAATAGATCAAATTAATTATATTTAATGAGTACTGAATATATTTAGTGATAATGCTTTCATATGCTCGATATATGGTTTATTTCACTTCTCAGTTTTTTGTTTTTTTTTTTTTTACCTCATTTGATTTTTATTCTTTCTCAAGCTATCATGCACATAAAGTGCAGAATTCTATTTTTAACATCACATTAGGACTGCTTCAAAACATATGTATAATAAGTTAATTTTATTTTCTATTATATATATATATATATATATATATACACCTTTTATCCCCAAATTACTAAGGGCGAGGAAGAGATGCAGCCTTGGAAAGTCAAGCAAGATAGGCCAGAAATAAACTGATCTCCCAGAGACAGCAGAGGTGGCACAAAAGAAGTTGCACTGAAACTCAGAAAATAACGAAGAACAAGAAGAAAAATGACAGAACAGGGAACTCTAGGGAGGGTTAAATATGTCTTTCTTTGAAAGGAATAAAAAATAAAGGTGTTCTTTAAAGGCAATTATATATTAAGGTTATAGTCTATAAAAAAACCTCTAACCGATTCAATTTCAAAAAGAGATCTTGTTCCAGTTGATCTGTTTTGTGTACTATGCCTGACACAGTTATGGAATGAGAAGTTTCTGCCTTTCACAAAGGAGCCACATTTCCTAGTTATTTTAATAACTGCATTGGTCTGTTTTTGGTTTTTGTTTGTTTTGTTTTGTTTTTTAGAATTCAGTGTTTTTCCCCAGTACTCTAATTGCAATTCTACTCCTGTACCTTATTTCTCAGATGGTTAGAAATCTTCTGCTAACTTACAGCCAAAATGTATTCAAGGTTAGTTTGTATACAAGAGGTTTTGAGCCAATATTGTCCTTTAGTTTTAATAGCTATTTTCGGTGACATTTCTTCATGTTATATTTCTAAATAAGTCATCTTTCTTCTCAGTCTTCATTTTGCCAAACTAAACCAGCCAAGTTCTGTCATTCCCTGTCAGAGGCAGTCACTCCAGACTGTTACTTGTCCAAGTGTCCCTTTTCTGTTCTTTCCCCAGTTTGAATCGAACTTCTTTGAGCTTTGGTTAACAAAATGGTAAACAGTAACTTATAAAATAAATTCAGTATCTCTTTGCTTCTACTAGTCTTCCTGTCTGGTAACTCTCCCTTTTTCATGTTCTTGTCCCATCACTACACTCAGAGATTGTAGCGATAGGACAAGGAGTAATGGTTTTAAACTGAAAAAAAAAAAAAAAAAAGAAAAAAGAAAAAAAGATTAAGATTATATATTTGGAAGAAATTCTTTACTATGAGGGTGGTGAAGCACTGGAACAGCTTGCCCAGATAAGTTGTGGATGCCCCATCCTTGGAAGTTTTCAAGACCATGTTGGATGAGGCTTTGACCAACCTGGTCTAGTGAAAGATGTCTCTGCCCATGGCAGAGAGTGTGGATATAGATAATCTTTAAGGGCCTTTACAATCCTAAGCGTTGTATGATGCTATGATTCTATATTACCATGATTATTTAGTGCATATAGTCATACAGAAAATTGGTCAAACATTAGTAAGAGTCCTTAGAAAATACTCTCCTTTCCTGAAAATGTTTTGCTTAATTTCAAAAGTATTACAAATCTAAGCCCCAGAAACAGTTTCATAGATGCTGATCATGCAAAGTGACAACCAGCTGACAATAAATTTGTTGTGAGGTGATCCACAATCAACATATAATTGAAGAAGCCTTACTTTTCTTTTTTCTTTTTCTTTTTCTTTTTCTTTTTCTTTTTCTTTTTCTTTTTCTTTTTCTTTTTCTTTTTCTTTTTTTTTTCTTTTTCTTTTTCTTTTTCTTTTTCTTTTTCTTTTTCTTTTTCTTTTTCTTTTTCTTTTTCTTTTTCTTTTTCTTTTTCTTTTTCTTTTTCTTTTTCTTTTTCTTTTTCTTTTTCTTTTTCTTTTTCTTTTTCTTTTTTTTCTTTTTCCTTTTTCTTTTTCTTTTTCTTTTCCTTTTTCTTTTCTTTTTCTTTTTCTTTTTCTTTTTCTTTTTCTTTTTCTTTTTCTTTTTCTTTTTCTTTTTCTTTTTCTTTTTCTTTTCTTTTTCTTTTTCTTTTTCTTTTTCTTTTTCTTTTCTTTTCTCTTTTTCTTTTTCTTTTTCTTTTCTTTTTCTTTTTCTTTTTCTTTTTCTTTTTCTTTTTCTTTTTCTTTTTCTTTTTCTTTTTCTTTTTCTTTTTCTTTTTCTTTTTCTTTTTCTTTTTCTTTTTCTTTTTCTCTTTTTCTTTTTCTTTTTCTTTTTCTTTTTCTTTTTCTCTTTATTTTCTTTTTTTCTCTTTCTTTCTTTCTTTCTTTCTTTCTTTCTTTCTTTCTTTCTTTCTTTCTTTCTTTCTTTCTTTCTTTCTTTCTTTTCTCCTCTCAATCATAACCCTGTTTATTCACTTATTTATTTACAGTTTTAGGAAATTAATCTTTAAGTTGTTTATATATTACTGGGCAAGACTGCAATCTCTCAAAATGAAGTTTTTTCTCAAGTTATTTTGGAAAGGAAAAGGTTTTGGAAAGGAAAAAGTTATATTTTTAACTTTTTTATTTTTTTTAATATTAAATATATATATATATATATTGTCTTGTTCTCAGGTAATCAAATGCTACCTGAATGTGCAATGATATAACTAACAAGTACAGTTAAAGGTAAATCTCCAGGCTATAAAGATGTATATGTGAATATACATATGATATATGAGGTATATATGCAATAACACAAATATTGCAACTTAAAATACTTCAAGAACTGAATCTCAAGCAGCTAGTCTTGAATTAGAAGAACACTGCACAATAACTACAGGAAGAATATTATCTTCTAAAAGAATGGTTCAGAAATAGAGGTTGTTCCAACAACGTATTTTCACTATATACTCTACAATCACAGTAATGACTACTTGACATTTGACTTAGTAGGAATATCAAACTAAACTCTTTTTTTTTTTTTTTTTAATGGGTTGAAAACAACAATTAACAACAATAACAAATTATTATTTTGCTTAGAGTGGAGGACACCATCCAAAGGATAACAGCAGATATAGGGGAAAATGTAATGGTATCATGACTGAAAATTTAAGCAGTATAAATACAGCATGATAGAAAAAGCAAGTTGAAGTCAGTGACAAATAAGAAATGATAGATGGTAATCAACTGTGAAAGGCCATGAAGACATGCAATTTGTGTTTGGTATATAAAGAGGAACTGAATGGAGGGATCTTCAAACATTTTGGCTGAGATTCTTTTAGCATTGGATGCCTTAGGGTCTTTTCACAGATTTCAGAAGCAAGTTATTTTAATGCACTGCAATAGCTGATACATTATATTCATTTCTTTTTTGTTTAATGAATTTATAATGGTATTGTTACATGTGCCGCTTACATTTATTGTTTGAAATAAACGATATTCAGATGGGTCTTTTAAAAATCTGAAGAATTTTTTATTTTCTTTATTTATTTTTTATCTCTGCATAATCATGCCAAGGTAGATTGCAAGAACATGTAGTCTTTGAATGCTACATATTTTTTAAATATTCAGTAGATGAATAGGTCTGTGGAATGAAACTGGTGAGTGTTTATGAATCAAGAACCCTAGGCAAATGAACCAGAGCTGGAAGCTGAGAGCAACTCAAGTAAATGAATAACATGGCAAGTCACCATCCACACATACGTGAGCTCCTCAAAGAAGAGAATTGTTCAGGAAATAATGTCTCAGAATAGAAGTCAACCACTTCCAGGAAATAAAACATTTAGAACACTGACTGCACGACTGGTTTCACTGACTGCTTATTTGCTTTCCAATTATTTCTCCTCCCTATAATGAGAAGGTCAGAAATAACAGACAGCCATGAACAACTAATGATATTACCTAGGTGTTTTATTTGTTGATTGGTTAAACTACTAAACTCATATACTAGTCCTTAGCCTCCTGATTGGAGTTACTTTGCTGTCACTTGATTATTTAAGCAGACCCTGAACAATGACAGGTACCACAAATGGCACTTCAAAAAAGCTACAAACCTTTGTCCAGTTTGACTAACAATGGCCAGCATATTGAAATACTTCTGAATGAGGGACAGGAATTAAATTACTAATGAAGGTCTTTGTTCACAACAGAATCTAAACAATACTTATTGATTTTGGTAGCCTAATATATACAAAAAATACATCTCACAACAGAATACTAACATGCTTTAGTGTGGTAGCAGGTGTGCTGCTGTTTTTCTTGATACGAATTCTCACTGTAATTGCTGTCTTGAGCTTAGTGTCTTGAGCTTGGTGAACTTAAAAAGGTTTCCCTCATGGTAGAACAAAGATTGAAGTTGCACATTAAATTGCATTCTGGAGTGATTCACTTGCACAAATGATGCAAGCATGACCAGCAGCTAGCTCCCTACATACACTTGCGGTGTCCACCTGGATTGGCAGTTTACAATAATTTAATTGCTGGCCAAGCTGTAGTATGAGCATGTGGTCCTGAAAACAGAGTGTGTTGCAGCAAATGTAACTCTGGTCGTTCTGGTATTTTTCTCTTTGTATCAATGACATCCTTTATGTCATGTGTATAAGGGTGCTTAGTCTGGCAGTAAGACATCCTTATAGGACAACTACTTAGGACTGCGATTTACATCTGTGACAGCAGCTGCTGCCATGGGGTTACAATCCTGTGGTGATGCAATAATAAAATGTGCTCATTACTTTATCTGTGCCTGCAACAGGCTACCAACATCTCCAGATCTTAAAAACTGATATTTTCCTGTGTTAACCCAAAGAAATCTAGATCAACATTTCTAAGTGAATGCTATGTAGGTTTATTCTCTTCTATACAAACATACAAACACAAAATTCTTTGAGAATATATGATAGCATTCATAAAATCATGAAATTATAGAATGGCCCAGAAAATTTGTGGAAAAGGGTGTCTAGGTTTAGCATCCTGTCCAGTCTCATCTTGAAAACCTACATTCTTCTACATCCCTTGAGAGGTTATTCCAGTGACTGATTGTTCTTCCTATAATAAATAAATAATAGATAAATAAATAAATAAATAAATAAAGTCATATATTTTCTGGAGAAACCTCTCCCAGTGCGACTTGCATTCCTTTCCCTTTGTCCTCTCTTTCTGTCTCCTTATGAAAAGAGCACCTCCATCCTCTCTGTATCTGCCTTTTCGTACTGGAATACTGTGATGAGGTCTCCCCTGAGCCTTCTCTAGTCCAGGGTAAAAAGACCTAACTTCTTCAGTTTTTGCTCATAGGGAAGGTTCTCCATCCCTTTTTTCATCTTTGTGACCCTCCTTTGAATCCTCTCTAGTCTGTCTGTGTCTTTTTTGAATTGTGGAACCAGAACTAGACACATTTTATGAAGTTTAACCTGATAAACACAGAGTAAAGTTATCTTTGCTAGTAGCAATTGTGATCAGTTATAAATATTTGAAACAACACATTTCCATTTCAGTGCTTTTAGATACAGTCACCCTCCCCTCCCCAAAAGGCACCCCCCCCCAAAAAAAAAAAAAGAGTAACATTTCATAGTATTTAGTAGAATGTAATGACCAATTAATTGTGTGTTTTGCTTTTAGTCTTTACAATTTGCTGTAAATATCACAAGTACTTATGAAATAGTAACTTCTGACATTTCCATTATATTTGTTTGAACTTCTAAAGACTTGTAATGTCTTGGATTGCAAATTTTCACTAGCCTTTGGATACCTGCTTTAAAGCATTTTAACTACATTTAATTACAGTCCTTTTTTCCTTTTTTGAAGAGGTTTGTAAGAAATTAATTTTCTCAGAAAAATAATGCAGTTAAATATCTACAACTTCAGAAAAAAAATGAAATCACAAGGTAGCTTTTATTGCTGAACGTCCTCAGTGATGCCAGCATTAACATATCATTCAGTATGACAGTCTGGAAAAAAATCACAGCATCTACATGATGATACAAGAAAGAAGAACATTTAGAATAGGAACCTGGAAATGATAGAACTATTAATATAATGTCATGATATATTTCATACAAACTCTAATCTTCTGTACTTTGTTGCTTCCAATAAGAAAGACCTTGAGATAAAATATGCTTGACATTGATTTGCATACCCTTTGAGAAATAAAAAAAAATACCAACTACCTGGCTCTTACAGCTAACAATGAATTGTTTCTGACAGAATAGCTATGATGTCATAAGCTTTGTTATGCTTCAGAAACATTCACCTGCACCACATTTTACATTTCAGAAACGAATGAAGTGTATCAGTAATTAGGGATATTGTAAATACAGACTTTTACTTATTCCAGATAATAAAGTATCAAGGTGAAAGTTCTTGGTATGTATGAATTTCAAAAATGTGGACTCTAATATAACAAGGATTTTCAACATGGAAGTAGAGCTAATTCCTGATATTCTTGACAATGAACTGAGTTCATACACAATGTGTGGAAAAGATGACAACCTGTACCTCTTCTAACATCCATTGGAATGGTGTAGATTTTTGTACTACAAGTGCATCCACAGTACTCAGATAGCAAAAAACAGTAAAAGACAGTGGCAGCACTGATAAAAACTTCTTTCTATTCATGTTTGAAAATGTTGTCTTAGGATATGCCCCAAGGAATCCTTGTCCCTCTTTTTGCCCTCATCTTTCTTCTGCTGAGATATTTTACTGAAAATTTCAGCATTGATTATCACATATAAGGAAGACATTTTATTTCAGATCACTTCTCACAAATGTCTTTCTCATTTGGCTGGTGTCAACAGCTAGGCACACAATTAGCTTCTCCCTATCTACTGCTGAAATGTACCTTTCTTAGCAGAATCATCATCATTAACTTCTCTATGTACTTACTAATTATTATTTTTTAACATAATACCTGATTGGATTTTTTGCTTTCTTGATCTTCAAATTAAAAAAAAAAAAAAAAATACAAGCAGAGACTATTATGTAATTGAGCATGAAAAAAATCAACAGTTATGACTCATATATGTAAATATGTGTGCATTGTTCTTGGTTATATGAAACAAGGAAGGAGGAAATGAATCAGAGTTAAATAAAGACAGAAAATATAAGTTATTAACTGCACTGTATGAAGTTAAAAAGACAGCTGGCCTATGGTAATGCTGTCTATAGCTGTTCTTTCTGCTTTATCCTTTACTATTCTTTTGGCAAATATGGGAAATTCTGGTACTTTCTAATCAAAAGTTTGATGTAAATTTCATGGTTTACCTTTTTTTTTTTTTTTTTTTTCTCTGATGGCTGGGCTCTTGCATTGCTTGCGATTCAATAATGATATCAGATATTCATTTTCATAAGAATTATATTTTGAAGATGGTTTGACTACTTGCTGTGAAGAAATATCTACCTATAAAGATATGTGTAAAGATATATAAAGATATGTGTACACATATCTAAAGATATGTGTAAAGATATGTGTAAAGATACCTATCTATAAAGATATGTGAAGATATCTATCTCTATATATAAATATAGGTCTTAAATTCCTAGAAGTAGTTGTGCAAGCCTTATGAGCCATAAAGGACAGACAAGAGTGAATAGTGAAACAATTGGAAGAAGGAAGAAGAAAAATATATTCACACATCACCTGTGCAAATAAAAGTTTTTGTATGCCAACTTTTCAGAGATAAATGGTTTTGGAATTAAAAAAAAAAATTAGAAGGAATGTTAATGTAACTAGAGTATGTCCTTCATCCAGTAAATACAGTAACATTTCTGTTACAGTTCCACTGCAAATAAAAGAAAAAACAGGTGCAAAAATGTGGGTAAAGTAAATGTTAAACTTAAGCAACAGTTGCTAATGTGTTTGCTATTTTAAAAAGGTTTGTGATGTTTAATAGCAAGCAAAGAATTTTTTCTCAGAGACTGGAGAAGGAATTTACTTGGAACAAAAAGACCTAACTTTTGTAAATGAAACTAATTTTATTTATTTTCTTGCTCTTTATATATATATTTCTCCTTGGCTTTCTGATGTGCTTTAAAAGAAGTAGCATATTAATTTTGTTTCTTTACTCTGGTTGGGTAATTTAAATCTAATAACCCAAGTTACAAACATATGAATCACAAATGTTTAAACAATATGAAACTATGAAGATTCAAAGGGGAAAAATGGATGATTCAGTGGTTATTGGTCTATGCTAGGACTCACAATCTTCATATTCACATCCTTCATATGACTCTGTTATAAACATCTTTAGTATAGCTCTGTATTCCCTGTATTATTCCCTGTGTGGTTGTGGGTCTTGGTTGTCCAGTCTTCCTAGCTTGTTTTGAAGCTGTATTTCAGATGTAGGGCACTAAGAGCCATATTCAAAATAAATAAGTAAATAAATGAATAAATAAAATGTTGTTTGCAGGTATTTGACGAATTTAATTACTTAAGACAAATTCATTCTACCTAACTTGAGGTGTTGAACTAAGGTGCCTTAATGAGCGTATTGCTTGTGCTAGACTTTATATAAAGAATGTCATGAACTGGCATGATCAAAACGCCACCAACTGAAGAATCAAATCGTGAGGGGCCAGACTGACCCTGAATATATACTTGTCTTCCTATCTCTCCTGACCATAGAAAAAGACAAGAGGGAGTGCTTTCTCATTTTGGGCAATAGTTGAGGCAAAATAAATCTCAGTGTTGGGTTATTCACTCCAGGTGGTTATAGAGAATGTTCCCTACATATAAAATGGGAAGGGAATAGACTTTTAGAACTGGGCTTTATATTTGATCCATGCTGGGATGACTAAGTGAGGCAACCAAAAATAACAAAGTTGTGTAGTAATGAATATTAAGATTTGTAGTATCTGAATCAAGACAGACTTACAGTCTCTGAAATCACAGTGTCTTAGAACAACATAAAACCTTGTAAATGTTTGTGTAGGAGTAATTAAGTTGAGCTTTAGACAACCACTGCTTGTCTTGGATAATGCATATACATGTGTGTGTCTGTGCATGTGGCAGAAAAATGTAATTAAATGCATTAGCTAGACTTATGAAGAAAATGTCATGGTTCACACTTGTCAGAGACCAATACTCTCTTTTACTCATTCCATGCCTGGAGGGTGTAACGTTTAATATCAAATTTACATATTCGAAGATAGTTGATGGTACACAAAATTTCTGAATTAGCAGAGTATTGGAGAATCAAACAATGTACTGAAATCACTACACCAAGCACAATATAGTGATTGCAATATTCAGTTGTATCACAGTAGAAATGTGATTCTCATTACCAGTGTCTATAATATGCTCACTTTCATGATGCTGGGCATACCCATTTGATAGAAAGGAATATATTTTATACTCTGTGTTGGGCTGAGCCACATATACAGACCTGGGGAAAGATAATTTAATTTGCTGCCAATTAGAATAGGTATGGATAGTGCGAAACAAATAAAAATCAAGGAAAAAATAACAACAACAAACAACTTCCCTCTGTTCCCCCTTTCTTCCCAGGTTCTACTTCACCCCTTCCTTCCTAACTCCTCTACCTTCTCCTACTACGTGACAGAATGGTGAATGGGGAATGGAGGTTGTGGTAAGCCCATAGCTGTTCCTCCGATGTTCCTTCTTTTCTGCTGCTCCAGACTGTGTCCTTCTATGGGCTGCAGTCCTTGATAAGCTGATAAGCCTTCACAAAAAGCCTAGTCCATTGTGGCCTCTCCAGAGGCTACTGTTCCCTTCAGGAAATATCTATTTGCCACAGCGTGGGCAGCAATGTGAACAGTCCTCTCCACAGTCTGCAGGGAAATCTCTGCTCTGGCACCTGGAGCACCTTCTACACCTGCTCCTTCTCTGTTTTTTACATGATTTTGTCTCACACTGTTGTTTCCTCACTGCCATGCATGTTTTGCTTCATATTAAATAAAAGATACTTAAGAGGAAAGAAATGTAATGGCATCAAGGAGGTGCCACCATCTCAGCTGCTGGACTCAGCCTGTGGGGCTGTTCGGGCCAACTGGAACTGGCTGTATCCAGAACAGGGCAGAACCCCGTGTCCTCTCACAGAGGCCACTCCTGCAGTGCCACCCCACCACCCCCTGCTGCTGAGACCTGCCCATGAAAACACAACACAGCCATGCATAAATAAACCTTTCTCGTTTGTTTGACAGGGGACATTGCATACAACTCTTGAACTTGATGTGTTAAAAATTTGTTTTTTCCTTCATGGCTTATGTCCTGGTTTCAGTTAGGACAGAGTTAATTTTCCTCCTAGTAGCAGGTAGGGTGCTATGTTTTGGATTAGGATGAGAAGAGTGCTGATAACACACTAATGTTTTAATTGTTGCAGAGCAGTGCTTACACCAAGCCAAGGACTTTTCGGCTTCTCGCTCTGTCCTGCCAGCGAGCAGGCTAGGGGTGCAGCAGGAGCTGGGAGGGGACAGACCCAGGACAGCTGACCCAAACTGGCCAAAGGGGTATTCCATACCATCTGACATCATGCTAAACAATATATAGGGGTGACTAGCCAGGGTGGGGGGGCCGGCTGCTCGGGGATAGGCTGGGCATCGGTCAGCGGGTGGTGTGCAATTGCATTGTGCATCGCTTGTTTTGTACACATTATTACTACTAGTACTATTATTATTATTATTTTTATTATTATTATTATTATTGTTATTATTGTTATTATTATTTTCATGTCTTAATAAACTGCCTTTATCTCAACTCACAGGCTTCACTTTCCCGTTTCTCTCCTCAATCCCAGAGAGAGAGGGGGGAGGGTGAGCTAACAGCTGTGTGGTGTTTAGCTGCCGGCCGGGTTAAACCACAACAGTCCTTTTTGGTGCCCAACATGGTGCTCAAAGGATTGAGATAACAACAGATCTGACCAGAGTGCATTAAACTAAAATTGGTATGAGTATTAGACCTGCTTAATAGTTGCTAGTCACAATGTTGATTGCTTTAATCTCAAGTCTGTTGTGCCTGTTTTCCAAATTGAGTTTTATAGCATGTTACTTTCTGTACGTGCTCCCTGTCGTGCTGTTTATCCTTTCCGGGCCCTGGTTTAAGATCGTTATGGTACTGCGCGGTGTAACAATGGCTTGTGATATGATGAAATTTCTGGTCATGACCCTAACCTTGTATTTGTACTCAGCACTGTCATCGACTCTATACTTTGGAAACCATATCTTGTAACTATTAACAATTACACCTATTGCCTTTTTTTTCCTACTTGTTCATTCTCCCTTTCTCCTTCACCACCCTCTTATCCTCTGAGCTAGTTACAATAGTTCTCCAAGATGTTGAATATCCTTGGGATGTTCAGACTAGCATGGTGTTATAGTTATGTCTCCTGAATACGCTTCAGGTTTTGTTTGAGGTTAAACAACTAGTTTAAGGTAAACAACTTTGTTTAAGGTTAAACAACTACTTAGGAATCTCATCCAGAGATCTGTCCTGAGGCAGGATAGTTGTGAGTGGCAGGGAGTGTGGGAGGATATGGGCAGGTTTCTAGAGCAGTGGGCACCTCCAGTGTTTTGGAAATTCACCCCTGAACAACTGCAAAATCCTAAAAAACTGGTAGAATGCTTGAGAAAAGGGTGTCATGACTCTGGGAGTTCCAAAGTGACACAAATCACTGTAGCGTGCTGGGGTCTGGCCTATTGAGCTGCAATTGATGCTACTATCAACCTAGTGACAGACCCTGCGGCCACTCCAAGTCCTGTGACAGGCCCAACGGCCACTCCAACCCCTACGATGGACCCTGCAGTCACTCCAGCCCCTTCAGCCGCTCCAGCCCCTGCAACCTCTCCAGCTCCTGCAGCCGCTCCAGCTCCTGTGATGGGCCCAGCGTGTATTCCAACCCCTGTGGCAGACCCTGTGGCTGGGTCAGAGAAACGAGCTGTAGCAGTGCAAGTTGCCCCTGTAGACAAGGTGAAAAAATGGTATAGAGATTCAGGTTGTTTAGAACACAGTGAGTCTTCTGCTAGGTCTAGGTGTAGAGAAGATGAGGCTGGGCCATCAGAGGTGCAGGAGGATGAAGATGAGGATGGCAAAAAATCAACAGTAATTACCCGAAATCTATACCAGCATGAGCTACGAGATGTGCGAAAAGATTTTGGTCGCTGCATAGGTGAGCAGCTTGTCACCTGGCTGCTCCGGTGCTGGAACACCGGAGCCAATTGTGTGGAATTAGAGGGCAGGGAAGCCAGGCGGCTGGGATCCCTTGCTAGAGACGCATGCATTGACAAAGCAATTGGAGATGGAGCACAATCTTACAGCCTCTGGAGGCGTCTCCTGTCAGCTGTGAGGGAAAGGTATCCCTTCAAGGAAGAACTTGTATGTCTACCAGGCAAGTGGACCACCATGGAGAAGGGAATTCAGTACCTGAGGGAATTAGCCGTATGGGAGGTGATTTATGAGACCTAGACAATGGACAAATATCCACAGATCCAGATGAAGTCAAGTGTACACGACCCATGTGGCGGAAGTTTGTACGGAGTGCACCATCATCATAAGCCAGTTCATTGGCAATAATGGCCTGGAAAGAGGATGAGGAACCCACAGTGGATGAAGTGGCTAAACAACTCCAACAGTACAAAGAAAGTGTCTCCTTTTCCCTACAGGCCTGTATCTCGGCTGTGGAGAAACTTTCTGAAAGCGTCCATCAGCTAAAAGAGAATACTTTGGAGAAACTTTCTGAACAACTTATTATGTCAGAAATCCACTCTATAGAAAGTTGGGTTTGTTTGTTTGTTTGTTTTTTTGTTTGTTCAATTATTTGTCTGGTGCTTATAGTTTTGTATCAAGTAATCATGTGTAGTCTTTCTTAAAGGTGACTAACCACACTGCTTCCAGTAAGAAACAGTAAGAAGTTGCTAGAACTACCATTCTTAGTCATAGTCTTTTAATACTTCAAAGAATGTATGTTGAGGGAACTTTATTTTGCATAGAATCTATCCTTTCTTCTTTTTGCATGTATTAGATTATAAATACGACGCTTTCTTGAAGGCTACGGGTGATTGCACATTCATGAGCACATTTTGGCTTCAAGAGACATCTTGAGAAGTTTCTCAGCTGTTTCACCAATCTAATGAGAAGAAAACAAGAGCTGTCATTTTATGTCAAAGACCTCATGTGGACATCTACAGTGCTGAACATATGAGCTCCTTCGTAGAGCTATGAGAATAGTCCCTACTGCTGCTGGCCAAATGGCACAGAACAGCTTGCATACCCACACACTGAGAAGTATATAAAAGGCATAAAAAAGTATATATAAAAGACACAATATGTGACCCTCATTTCCTTGGGGTCCATGTGGGATGCTTCAGATAGGAAAATTGTTTTATTAAATACCAAAAGTTTAGAAATATTTTCAGGGCTATATGGAAGTGGTGTTTTTAAAATGTGAAAGTACAGTTTTTTTGGTTTAGACTCCAAATCACTGCCTGAGGACATGCTGTAGTTTTCAAGGCTTCAAGGGATGCTGGGATGATGATGGAGAATTTTGTAGAATGCAAGGAGACAAATCTGTTATATTGTAGTCTGTATAGGCTTTTTGGGAACCAGAATGTCTTGAAGGGAGCTGTGTATAATGACTGAAAATAGAGCTAAGGAAATACTTATCAGTTAAGAAATAAAGACAAAAAAGGATGATCTGGGATCTTGTACTCTAGCTCATTGCTGTTTTATTTAGAAATGTGGATCTATTCAGATATTTCTGCCATTAATACTTTGCGAGCAAATAGCTTCTGCATGTTAACAATAAGATACAGTACCCAGGGGAAAAAAAGAAAAAAATGTTTTAAAGACAAATAAAACTCCTGAGACTAAAAATAAAAATAAAAATAATAAAAAAAAAAAATTAATTAATTAATTTTAAAAAAAAATCAACAGCGTGCTATAAAATCTAGGAAGGTATTGTTTGAAGTAAGAATTAACTATGAATTACCAGAATTACTGAAAATGTTCAGCAAGGTGAATAAGGAGTTTGGTAACAAAATTTATTTATTTATATACATGTGGCTCCAGAGACTGACTCCTACATTCTTCCACAAACACTGTATGAATAAAAACATGAACACAGCATTAATGTAGCTGCTCAGCACTTTGTTACTCCCAAGTGGGATGGAGCAGTGAACTGGAAGGGGTGGGGTGGGGCGAGAAAACTTGTGGGTTGAGATAAAGAGAGTTTAGTAGGATAGAAACAGAAGAGAAAATAATAATAATAATTTTAATAACGGAATATATACATATATTTAAAACAAGTGATGCACAACACAATTGCTCACCACCTGTTGACTGATGCCCAGCCAGTCCTGGAGCAGCTTTCCACTCTGGCCAACTCTCCCAGTTTTTATTGTACCACATGATATAATATGTTATGGAATATCCCTTTGGTCATTTTGGGTCAGATGTCCTGGCTCTGTCCCCTCCCAGCTTCTTGTGCAGTCTCCTCTCACTTGCAGGGAAGCACAAGAAGCTGAAAAGCCCTTGGCTCTGTGTAAGGATTTCTCTGCAACAACTAAAACAACAGTTTTCTTATCAATATTATTTTTATCCTAAATTTAAAACATGGCATATACCAGCTGCTGTGAAGGAAATTAACTCTATCCCAGACAAAATTAGGACATACAGAGATCCACATAATAAGAAATACACGAATTCTGATCTTAAACACTAGTCTAATATTTCCAGAAAAGCAAATTCAAAACATCATCTCAGGCCTTAGTGTAGTTTGAAGAATAGTAAATCTTGTAGTGGATTTCAAAGTTGTTTAACCTCTCAGTGCAATCACAGTATTTCTTAGCCATTCCTGATACTGCTGTCTATGAGTGTTAGTAGCAAGGCCTGTGGACTTCCCCAGGAGTAAGCCAAATGGCCATATATTAACCTCAGTAAGATGCCCATTTCTTCCAGGGAGTAAAAAATGGACAACATATTTTCTATGAAGATATTCTTATGTAGGTATAAACTATGGTTGGGCCAGGTGATCTTGGAGGTCTTTTCCAACCTTCCAATTTTTACCACAACTTGTTGCCTAATAAACTATTGAAAAGGTTATGGAAATATCTTCTTTTCTGATAGCATAAAAATCTTCTGTACACTTAATTTACATTGACTAGCAAAATGAAGTTTATTGAATGGCTATGTAGATTTAACCAAAATAAATACATAAATAAATTATGGAGGGCTGTATATCTGAACAGTGAAATTAATATATATATATATAAATGAAATTAAAAAAAAAAAAAAAGAAAAGAAACTAGAATGTAGAGGAAATTAAACATTTTGGTTACTTTTGGAATTGAAATAATTGTCTTTTTTGTTATTGTTGTTGCCGTTATTGTTAAATGAATTATGTGCTTTAAAACAAACAAACCAGAGGAATATTTCATTCAGAATAACACTGAAAGAAAACATTTTGGCAGTTCCAGAATGTAATGTCTCTTTATTAAGATGTCAGAATGAACTTTTAAATTATTTATTCCTTCTGGCCAAAAGTATTTACAATATTTGCAAATGGAATTTAATCTCCTAATAGTTTCTACTTCCTTATTCCTCTGATTTTGATAAATGCTCCAACTAAACAGAAAATGATCACTCTTACATTAGGAACATTTTGCTAGGTAAAGAAAGACTATTCTTCTGAAAGTGGTAGTGAATGTATTATTTAGCTAAGGCTATAAGGATTTAAAGTCTTCTAAATTTAGATACTGAAGTTACCCATTGATTTTGATAAAGGTGAGTCACGATGAGAGGACATTCTCATTGAATGCTAGAAGTTATAAGGAAAGATTGGTTTATTTTTAGATTATATTACTAGGCTTTTTCACAATTTAGTTCAGTGAGTGATTCATTCTGCCTAATTTATTGTAGTATCAGATCGATTGTCCTCTGCAATTCCTATCCGTGCTTACAATTATATTAGATTAAAGAGGCCAACTGATTATTCAGTGGCTAAAATCTGATGAGATGACCCCACTGTTTTTTATATATGTTGCAAAGAATGTTTTCCTAATTATAAAGGCCAATGGGCAGGGTTCTGCTGCTAACTCTAGGTGTCTAATGCCATTTTATAGTATTCTGCTTGGATGACAGATCTGTTTATCTATTTGTTTATTTATTTATTTATTTATTTTAGGTGGAGGTCAGTTTTGTTTGTTTTTACCAGAAGAATACAGGTCTTTAGAAGTCTTGTGTTATATCTGCCATGCAATACATCTGGATGTATTGTTCAGCCTAAGGTTTATCAAGTGTTGTGATCTCTGTGTTTAGCAGAGGAATTCTATCCATTATTAAAATGAACGTAGTGTTCTTTACCAGAGACATGTGTCTAATGCAATTTAGGTGCATTAGGAGATCTGAGATATCTATGCAGAATAGGCATGTATGACATGACTTGAAGACTTGCATTGACTATGATAGGAATTTAAAAACCTGATTCATATATAGACAACTAATTTTACACTTGTATTTGGGCATCTGAGACCTGGTGCTGAATCCCATCCTTGCTAATATTAAAAATAAACCAGCAGAGAAACAAATAAACAAAACAAACAACAACAACAAAAACAAACCATTCAAGTCATTAAGAAACAATAAAAAACCTGAAATTGTATGAATCAACTTTAATAAACATAAACTTTTTTCTATTAATACAGTTAAAATTACTAATTTCTGTTGTTACATCTTTTTGTGACTACAGTTACAGAGCCTAAACAAAATATTATCATGTGAAAACCACAAGAAGACTTTCAAAGTCTCCTGAAATCAACACAATTTCCCTTTGATAGTGTAACTAATTTTCTCAAAAATGTATCTTCAATTTGTTAACACACTGATTTATTTTCTTAAGGGAAAACTCCAGTTTTCAATTCTGGTAATTTTTCACCTAGCCACTATAAGATTGTCACCTATAAATTTGCTCTGATACCTGTTCAGTTTAGGCACAAAAAAAAAAAAAAAAGTCATTTAACAAGCATGACTTATACTGAGGATCTGTTATCTCATAAATACTACATCTCTCTATCATACACTGCCAACAACTCTCTGTAATGGTTGCACAGCATGTGAACAAAACTGCTCCCACATACTTCCTCGTATTTGTAACAACATAATGCTGCTGTGAGTGTACTGCTTTTCCTTTTTTTTTTTTTTTTTTTTTTACTTATCTAAAATCTCCATCTGACTTCTTTTATTTCAGAGCAGAAGAAAGAGAGACTGACAGAATGTGAAATTTTATCTAACAAGATGATATGCTGGTTGTAGCAATAGGTGCTACAGCACATCTTATTAATATTGGCGTTCATTTTTTTCTTCATAAATTATAAACTTTTCAAAATAAAAATTAAAAAAAATTTAAAAAAAAAGGAAATGTTTACACTCAAAAGCTTTTATTTCTTTGTGAGTCCGCACTCCAAGCTGGCTATTGTTCTGCTGTTTTTTTTTTTTTTTTGTATAAAAAAGGTAGACTGGTAACTATTCTAATAAGAATGTAGGGCAATGACAAATTAATTCAAATAAAATTTTTATTCTTTTTAGCATTGATAGTTTCCTGATAAAACTGGCAAAAAGTCAAGAGTCATGATTCCTGTTCTTTCACGATCTTATTGGAAAGTAGGAAAATTAACGGGAAGGAGTAGAGAAAGGTATTTCTGATTGTGATTTGTTGACCTCAGCCAGCATCCAAACACCCACAGAGACATTCCCTCCCTCCCTACTGCCCCCCATGAAGATGGGGGAAGAAAATAGCAAGAAGAAATTAAAAAAAAAAAAAAAAGGGTGAGGGGGGGAGGGATGACAAGAAAACTTATGTGTCAAGATAAATACTGTTTAATAGGTGAAGAAAAGAGAAACAAAGCAGCACAACAAAAAGAAACATTAATCAACTCCCACAGGCAGACCTTTCTTTATACACTGAATGTTTGGAGCCAACTCCCCCCCACCTTCTTCTTCATTTACTCCAGGTTTTATTGGTGAGCATGACATTGTACTGTATGAAATATCCCTTTGGTCAGTTGGGCTCAACTGTTCCAGCTGTGTCACCTCTCAGCCTCTTGTCCACTTGCAGCATACTCACTGGGAGTGCAGAGAGGAAGAAAAAAGAAAGGCTTAATGCTGTGCAAGTAGTTTTCAGCAATAGCTAAAACATGGGTGTGTTATCAACACTATTTTAGCTACAAATTCAAAACATAGCCCCATAGGGGCTGCTGTGAAGAAAATTAACTCTATCTCAACCAAACATATTACATGACTTAATAATTAAAACTGTAAAGCCAGCATCAGTTTTCACTCTTTCTTCCTTTATTGAACCCTTTCTCTCTGATCTACATACAGCATACACCCATCTGACTTCTACTTAGAAAAAAATATTAACATTTCATCAACTAACCTAAATTCATAACTCAACATTATCTTTCCTCGTTTTTGTTCCTAAGAGTTTATCCTTCAGTACTTTCACTATTGCTTCCATTATCTTAGGGAAAAAAACTAATTCCATATCATGAAAATCCTTCAAATATTCCAGATTTCAAAAACCTATATTCCAGACCAGCAGATTTGCTACTGTTCTACATATTCATTTCAATCTTATTGGTTGCTGCTGTGACATAAAAAGTACATATTTATATGGAAATGAAAATTTATTCAGAGCCCCATTTTGAATATGTTTTAGGTTAGAAGTCTATAAGGGCAGCTAGCTGTATTGCAGACCCCAAATGTGGGGAATTGCACTAGAAATGTGAAGATTGTTATGAATGGATTGTGAGTTTCAGACTATATGTGTAGAAAGTGTAAAGACAAACAAACATAACTCACACACACACAAAAATAAATATGTAAAAACCACTATAAAATAGGATGTGTTATGATACCTTTTCTAGTATGTCATCCAGATTGCAGCACATATCCATGTGCAGCTTCTCAGGACACACAAGACTGAATGATAAAGGAGAGTGATTGCTCATAAAGATGAGTCAAGATGGAGAGACTAATTACTGTCAGATCATTTTCAGGTACAAAAAGCACATTCGAAATCCGTACATTGTCACCCGTTTGGTGTCTGCTGCCCATCACACCATCGAAAAAAATAAAATAAAAACTGGACAGAGGTGCACAGATATAAATGTCCTCAATTCTGCAAATTGGACAGACCACCTGAATGAACATATCTTGGCATTGGTAGGTATGTATGAAACTATGTTGTGAATGTTGTGAAATAAAATCATCTTTCCTTCTTATTCCTCTTACACTGAGCTTTGCTACATAAGGCTGGAAATCCTTTGATCAAAATTACAGTGTTTAATGGCAATCAATGTTGCACTCAAAAATTGCATAGATGGAAACAGACAAGATCAAAAAATTACTACAAAAGCTTTCCAAAGTAGATATCCCTTTTAGGAAACTGATAACTTGCACAGGTCATTAGATTTAAAAAAAAAGAAAAAAGAAAATAAAAATAAAAAATAAAAAAAGCAATATATCTTATATCTTGAGATGAAAAAGTAATTAACATTTTAATGTCACCAAGGTAAAGTCAGCCTACACCCTGCCTCAAAACAGCTCCCATCAAGAAAAAAGACAGGTCATTGTTGTAGGAGACTCCTTTCTAAAGGGAACAGAAGGCTTAATATGCAGACCAGATCCACTTCATAGGAAAAAAAGTTTTCTTCCCTTGTGTGGCCATCAGGTTATTACTCATTACTGATTTTTCAGGTAGGTAGCCATGAAGTTTCAACAAGAAATCTGAGGGCAGTCAAGAGAGACTTCAGGGACTTGGGACAACTGGTTAAGGAATCAAGAGCACAAGTAGTGTTTTTTTCTATCGCTCCAGTTGCTAGGAATTATGAGGGGAGAAACTGGAAAAGCCAGCAGATCAACACATGGCTTTGAGCCTGGTGTCACTGGCAGAACTTTTTTTTATTTTTGGTCATGGGTCATTTTACGTTACACCAGGCCAGCTGGCAACAAACGGGGTTCATCTGTCTCAAAGGAGGAAAAGGATCTTTGCTCAGGAGTTAGCAGGGCTCATTGGAAGGGCTTTAAACTAGATTTGAAGAGGGAAAGGGATAAAAATGGGCTTGCTAGAGATAAGCCTGGGGGCAGTATGCCGGTGTCTGTGGGATGGTGTTTTAGCAAGGTCCCTCGGTCTGCCATCGCAGTAGAGGTAGAGGATAGAGAGCCACGTGACAGCAAAGGCACAAGGGATATTGATGAGTTGGAAATGACAGAAGTGCCTGAGAAAGGCCACATAGGAATTAGGACTTCTTCCCACACACACACACCCCACCCCCCACCACACGAATGTGACAGGTTCGCTAGCCCAGCTGAAGTGCATCTACAACAATGCGCGCAGTTTGGACAACAAACAGCAGGAGCCGTAAGCCATTGCGAAGCAGGAAAACTATGACATAGTTGACATCACAAAAACATGGACTGGCACAACTGGAACACTGCAATGGATGGCTATAAACTCTTCAGAAGTGATAGGCTAGGAAGGAGAAACAGTGGGGCATCCCTGTATATAAGGGAGTGTTTTGGTTGTCTAAAGGTTAATAATGGTGAAAATGAGGTTGAGTGTTTATGGGTAAGAATCAGGGGAACTCCAATGAGGCAGGTGCCATGGTGGGGGTCTGTTACAGGACACCTAACCAGGATGAAGAGGCATATGAGATATTATATAAGCAGATGGAAGAAGTCTCAAGATAGCTAGCCCTTGTTCTCATGGGGGACTTCAACTTACCACATGTTTGCTGGAGATACAATATATAGCAGAGAGGAAACAGTCTAGGAGGTTTCTGGAGTGTGTGGAAGATAACTTCCTGACAGCTGGTGAGATAACTAAGGAATGTGCCCTGCTGGACCTTTTGCTTGTGAGCAGAGAAGGACTTGTGAGTGATATGAAGGTGGAGGCCATCTTGGGCATAGCAATCATGAACTAATAGTGGAGTTTTCAATTCTTGGAAAAGTAAGGAGGGAGTTTAGCAAGAACTGTCATTTTGGACTTCCAGAGCGCAGACTTTGGCCTGTTTGAGACTGGTTGGTGGAGTCCCTTGGGAGGCAGTCCTGAAAGGCAAAGGAGTCCAGGAAGGCCAGACACTCGTCAAGAAGGAATTCCTAAAGGCACAGCAACAGGCCGTTCTCAGAAGATGAAAGATGAACTGGAGGGGAAGAGAAACAGCTTGGCTGAACAGTGAGCTCTGACTAGAGCTCAAGAAACAAAAGAGAGTTTAAAACCTTTGAAAGAAGGAGCTGGCCACTCAGGAGGACTACAAAGATGACATGAGGCTGTGCAGGGAGAAAATTAGAAGGGCCAAAGCCCAAATGGAGCTCAATAGGTCTACTGCCATTAAAGACAATTAAAAATGTTTTTATAAATACATTAACACAAAAAGGAGGACTAAGGAGACTCTCCATCTTTTGTTGAATATGTGGGGAAACACAGTGACAAAGGATGAGGAAAAGGCTGAAGTACTTAATGCCTTCTTTGCCTAAGTAGTCTTTAGTACTAAGACCAGCTCTTCTCTGGATACCCAGCCCACTGAACTGGAAGACAGGGATGAGAAGCTTAATGAAGTCTCCATAATACAAGAGCAAATGATTAGTGACCTTCTGTACCACTTAGATGTAAGCAAGCCTATGGTATCAGATGGGATCTTTCCTCAGATACTGAATGAGCTGGTAGAAGTGCTCAACAAGCTGCTTTCTATCATTCATCAGCAGTTCTGGCTATCAGGGGAGATCCCAGTCAACTGGCGGCTAGCAAATGTGACACTCATCTACAAGAAAGGCCATAAGAAGGACCCAGGAAACTACAGGTATGTCAGTCTGATTTCAGTGCCAGAGAAGCTCATGGAGCAGATTATCCTGAGTGCCATCATGTGACACCTACAGGACAACCAGGTGATCAAGCCCAGTCATAATTTTTTTATGACCTTTTTTTACGAAGAGCAGGTATTTCTTGACTAACCTGATCTCTTTCTATGACAAGGTGATGTGCTTAGTGGATGAGGGAAAGGCTGTGGATGTCATCTAACTAGGCTTTAGTAAAGTTTTTGATACCATTTTCCACAGCATTCTCCTCAAGAAACTGGCTGCTCATGGCTTGGACAGATATACTCTTCGCTAGGTTAAAAAAAAAAAAAAAAAAACTGTCTGTGTGGCTGGGCCCAAAGAGCTGTGGTGAATGGAGTTAAATCCAGATAGAGGCCAGTCATGAGTGGTGTCCCCCAGGGCTCAGCACTGGGGCCACTTTTCTTCAGTATCTTTGTCAATGATCTGGATGGGGGATCAAGCGCACCCCCAGTAACTTTGAAAATGACAACAAGTTAGGCATGAGTGTTTATCTGCATGAGGGTAGGAGGGCTCTGAAGAGGGATCTGGACAGATTGGGTCAATGGGCTGAGGACAACTGTATGAAGTTCAAAAAGGCCAAGTAGTGGGCCCTGGACTTGGGGTACAAGCCCATGCAACTCTACAGCCTGGGGGAAGAGTGGCTGAAATGTTGCCTGGCAGAACGGGACTTGGGAACATTGGTCAACAGCTGTCTGAATATGAGCCAGCAGTGCTCAGGTGTCCAAAAAGGCTAACAGCATCCTGGCTTGTATCAAAAATAATGTGGCCAGCAGGACTAGGGAAGCCATCATCCCTCTGTACTCAGCTCTGGTGAGGCCACACCTCTAATACTCTGTTCAGTTTTGGGCCCCTTACTACAAAAGGACATTGAGGTGCTAGAGCATGTCCAAAGAATAGCAACAAAGTCGGTGAAGGGAGTAGAGAAGAAGTCTTATGAGGATTGGTTGAGGGAACTGTGGTTATTTAGCTTAGATAAAAGGTGGCTCAGGGGAGACCTTATCACTCTCTACAACTCTACCTTAAATGAGGTTGTAGCCAGGTGGGGGTAGGTCTCTTCTCCCAAGAAAAAAGCAATATAGGACAAGAAGAAATGGCCTCCAGTTGCACCAGAGAAGGTTTAAGTTGGATATTAGGAAATACTTCTTTACTGAAAGGGATTGTAAAGCATTGGAACAAGTTACCCAGGAAAGTAGTTGAGTTACCATCCCTAGGGGTATTCAAAAGATGCGTAGATGTAGGTACGCATGTAGATGTAGGTACTTAGGTACATGGTTTAGTGATAGACTTGGCAATGCTAGGTTAGCAATTTGACTTGATGATCTTATAGTTCTTTTCCAACCTAAATCATTCATTTTCCATCCTAAACCATTTAATAATTTAATAATTTAATAATTAATTAATAATTAATAATGTAATTAATAACCATTTAATAATTAATAGTTAATAATGATAAAATTTAAAAATTACTAGTATAATAATATAATAATGATAAATTTATAATTTAATAACCTCATGTTACACTAAAGTGTTGTAGTTGAGTTAAGATCTGTATGTTTAAGTTCTTTTTATACACAGTGACAACCTACTCAAAACACTTAGTGGACTTAGTGTTTCCCTTTTCAAATTTCACTGCTGCTCCTAAAAGTTTTGAGTCTCAATTCAGTCTGGACTTTTACATAAATAGCAGGAATATGCTGAGATGCTTATGATGTAGATAAACTCCTATTGCTATATACCTGAGTCCTGACCCAACCTTATGCTGAGCTGCAGCCCACTGTAGATGTTTTCATTCACTCACGATCCTGCACATTAGTCTTCTCTTAAATTCAGGTGTGTATCTGAGCAGAATTTACTATCTTAGAGCATGCATAGACAAAGAAGCACGTTGCCATCCACTCCTTTCAGTATAATGCAGTGCTAATCACACTTATGAACACGAAACTTGAAATTAAGTTCTGTTTTTATCTTGAGGAGTGTACTTAGCAGGAGAAAGCCTTAATGCCTGGGTTATGAAATGGGTGATGTAAAAATGAGGAGTGGAATAAAAAAGTTATCCTGAGGAAGCTGTATACCAGGAATACTGAAGTCTTGAACAGCTAAAACAATTTACATTAAAAAAACAGTAAATTAAAAAATAGATTGAAAAGAGCTCTTTGAGAAGAGAACACAATAGAAGTCTACCCACTTTTAATCCTGCACAGCAAATTACTGTTTGTCTTGCAACTCTTATTTTTGTATGTCAGTATTTCAACACAAAAGCACATATTTCTCCAGTTTACCTACACTTTGCTAGGTTTTGCACTCTCCTGAAATATGGGGATTCTGTTCCTGAATCCTCTTATGCAGAAGGCTATACTGAGACTTTCTTCATTGCATGAATTTACAATATTTTCAGAAAAGGATGGGATGGCAGGCAATGAACTCCTCCTTTGACCACCTATTTCAATGAAAATTATCAGTGCTTTGAGACAATTTCACTTTGATAAATTTTATTGGATTTTGAGCAAACCTCAGAATTAGGTACTTCTGTGTTTTGTTCCTGTAAGAATACAGACTAAGGAATAACTGAACAAATGTCCAGACATGGAAGTTAAGGTAACCTAGGGTATCTTTTAGTCTTATCTGGTATTAACAAATTATTCATAAGAATTCAGCAAATTAACATATTCATTACTTACCCAGTTCTCTGTTAGGGAATACCTGAAACAGATTTACAGACAGTTCATAAAACATGAAGTGAATACCGCAAAATGAATTCTCAAATTGAAAAAGACACTCTCTGCAAATGCCACAGAGCTCAAGATTTATCCACAATAACTTCACACATGCATGGTAACCTTTTGGTCAGAGTTGACTTGTATTATAACAAAGAGGCAGATTGAGTTTTTGTTTATGAAATGATGAAAATATTTCCATATATATTTCCATATAATATTTCAAAGATAGTCCTACTCTCTTCAGTTTGGATACTTGTCTTTCCCTGTCTCATATCAGAAAAAAAAAAAATAATAAATAAAAAGAAAAAAGAAAAAAGGAAAATTCACATTGCTATTCAGGACAGTAAAGTGATTTGTTACCCAAAAACACAGTTCATAAGCAATTCCAACTTTAATGGAATCTATAAATTTCAAAAACAATATAACTTCAGTAGAAAGTTTTCCTTTAGGGTCCACTTGTTTTGCTCTTTTTTTTTTTTATTATGTTTTTTTTTTTTTTTCCTCAGGATCATTGTTCCTGTTATATTCAAAATATTGCTATGACCAAAACAGAAAACACCACTTCTATGAAATAAAGACTTTATTGTTACCTTAATTACAAATTTAACAATCTAAAAAGACGTTATTATTTCTTCAGTTACAATAAAATTTACTCCCAATTAATACAGAAAAATCACATTAATAACACACTTAAAATTCATATACAAGAAAACTTACTCATACCAACTTCTTTATTTAGGTCTTATCATCACCCTTCTGGTGTATTTTTGGATCATAAGGCTGATGCTGTCAGTTTCTTCAAGCAGAAAGGTGATGCGCTTCTGTGCGTTACCACTGTCCCAAGTCTGCTCTAAAGATGCTTGATGCTTGCATGCACACTGCTTAATGGAGATCAAGGTTCCTTCATCCTCATTCTCAGAGTTTACTCAGATTATTTTTACACAAGGATATCAGTTGCTACACTATGACCATTATGGCTCGCCAGACCTTTATCTTATATGACAGTCACAGAGTTTAAGTTAAAGCAAATCAGGAAATATTCACTTCAGTGCTTGATAGCTGTTACAGCAAAATAAAATCTACTTTGGCCAAAATGAGCATTGGCAGGTCCTGAGACCCTTCATTATAAAGTCATTATAAAGCCTATCTTCTTGTACTAGCAATAAAATAATAATATCAATAGTAATAGAAATAACAACAAAAAAATCAAGTTATAATATCATTCACAGTAAATTAAATTTCCTAGCTCTTGGGCTCAAATCTGGAGCAAGAAAACAGAAGTCTTATTGATGAAGAAACCAGACATGAAGCAGAGCACAGCTTGCCTAAGGAACTCCAATGTGCTGGCCGCAAAGGTACTAATCAAACAGAACCTCTTGATTTAATGACTATTTCTCATAAACTCAGTTTTATCAGGATAATGTATACATTGTGTCTATGATATAAAAATACATATCAAATATTTCCAGACTTTTCTCTGTTCCTTGGGGAAGGAAAGATTTATTTCTGAAAAACAAATAAACAAACCAAACAAACAAACAAACAAAACAAAACAAAAAAACTCACATTTTTAAATGTTATCTCCCTTTCTTCACCACATGTGGAAAGGAAAGTAACTGTAGCATGAAGATATATGAATAAATAGGAAAAAAAATAAAATAAAACAAAACATTCAACATTATTCTCAGAAAAGACAAAATCTTTTTGGTAGAAAATAGTAATCATTAAACAGTGTATATTAATGCCATCCATGATACCAGAGGGTATCATAGTTAAATTCTGACAAATTTATTATGAAACTAACTGAAAACAGGGTCTTAGAACAAGAAACTCAGGGCAACATTATTAAGATTCAGAAACATCCATATTTTTTCCAGGTGTTAAAAATATAATTATGAAATCTTATACTTTCTTCATCACAGTATATCAAGATTCTTCAATGTTTTTATTGGCTAAGATGCTTTATAACCCTCTTCGGTAATCACTGTCACTTACTGTGGCAGATGTTTGAATTGAGGAGGCAATTTATTAGATTCTGAGTGGCAAATTACAATGGTGTTCCACTTTTGGAACAGCTGAAATGTTTTGAAGATCCATTTTTTAATAATTACATTAGCAAAGCTATAACATAGCATCTCATTGTAATGAAGAGATCAAAATTGTTTTCAAATGTATATTAGTTAATCATTTCCTGGACAACATGGTTGTGCATGCATTTCAGTTAAGAAAGAAATGAAGTAAAAATGCTGTCCTCTTAGTATAAATATTTATAACTGTTTTGTTAAAATTTGAAGTGGAAAAAAAAAAAAAGATAAATCTTGAGTTAAACTATTAAGTATATTTTGTACTGAATTCAGAAACAGACTGATCTTTGAGATTTCTTAATTATCACCCTGGTGATTTCAAGACCTATGGGAATTTTTGGTTTACCAGCTAATGTTTTTACTTTGCCACTGTAAAAATTAGTAAATTAGTCATGGCAATAAATTAGTAATGACGATAAAGTAGGTATTCTGGAGAAAACTAAACTTTGAGCTTTTTAACATTATTGTGGACTTGAAGTGCTATCTTACAAGAAGCAATATATATTTCTTTCTTTGCCATTGCTTTATGTTTATTGTCCAAATATTATAAAACGTGTATTTTATGTGTGTTTGTGTTTCTGTGTGTATATGCATAAGTACATATATAAAACAATGTATGAATACATTATGCTTGCAGTTATATTGAGTGCAACCTCAGCAAGTTTGCTGATGACACCAAGATGTGTGATGCAGTCCACATGCTGGAGGGAAATTATGCCATCCAGAGAGACCGTGACAGACTTGAGAAATGGGCCTGTGTAAACCTCATGAGGTTCAACAAATCCAAGTACAAGGTCTGCGTCTCGGCCAGGACAGTCCTGAGCACAAATACATGCTGGGCAGAGCATGGATTGAGAGCAGCCCTGAGGAAGAGAACCTGGGGCCGTTGGCTGATGAGATGCTCGACATGAGCCAGCAACCTGTGCTTGCAGCCCAGAAAGCCAACTGGACTGCATCAAAAGAAGTATGGCCAGCAGGGTGAGGGAGGTGATTCTCCCCCTCTACTCAGCTCTCATTAGACATCACCTAGAGTACAAGAAGAACATGGAAGTATTAGAACAAGTCCAGAGGAGGGACACAAAGATTATCAAGTGGCCAGAGCACCTCTCCTAGGAAGACAGGCTGAGAGAGTTGGGGTTGTTCAGCCTGGAGAAAACAAGGCTCCAGAGAGACCTTATAACAATCTTCAAAACCTAAAGGGGGCCTACAGGAAAGCTGGGAAGGGACTCTTTGTCAGGGAGTGTAGTGATAGCACAGGGAGGAATGGTTTTAAACAAAAAAAGGGTAGATTTAGATTAGATATAAGGAGGAAGTTCTTTACTTAGAGGGCGGTGGAGCACTGGAACAAGTTGCCCAGAGAAGTGGGCATTAGAAGTGGTCACAGAATCATTCTATGATTCTATAATTTTATATAAATATATGCTGGTAATATACACAAGTGTACACTAGCACCTATGAAAACAGCAACATCTATTCTAATCAAATACGCTTGGGCTTAAGCTTGTCTAAATATTTGCTCATGTACCAAATTAATGTTTTAGATATTGAAAAGTAAAAAACTCCTAATGTAAAGAATACATGCAAATATGCCTGGAATTATGGAAACAGAAACTTCTTCATACACACTACAAATTTTATACATTGATTTGATACAGTTGACAAATTTCAGCTTTAGGGTTTCAGAAATAATACCTAGAAATAAATCTGTACAAATACAATGTTATATAACTAGAGGAGTACTAAAGGTTATGCAAAGGTAATAACAATGGTAAGAAAAAAAAAATAATATTTTACAATTTTCCATTTGGCAAACATTTTCCTAAAACAGACTTATTAGGTGATTTCCACTATAAATCATTAATTCTTTTTGTTTATACCAGTTGTCTTATTTTGTGGACACAAAACACACACAAACAAAAAATAATTAACGGCTCTGTTTTGCATATATCAGCAAAAACTTTGTCAGTATAAATCAGCAGGGTGGGAAGAGAAATCCCCAGACTACGAAGAAGTTGTGCTACAAACGTGTATACATAGATGTCTAAGTGAACCCCTCAAGTGATGAGGAAGCAACCCCTACTCTAAAAAATAATGTGACTTGCTAATACCAAGGCACGTTTGAAGCAGAAGTAGGATAGTTCTTAAAATTAAGATATTCTGAATGTCATGAAAATTGTCCACTTACCCAAAGTATCAAAGTACCCAAAGAACAGAGTATCTTTAGAGAAGACTAAGGTGCAGATGACAGATGGCATTAGTTAGGATCAGAGAATAAAGATAGCCTTCCATTGTCTACTGATGAGCAGAAAAGCTCTCTGGCAATTTGCAAGGCAAAAAGAAATGTGATTGAATTCTCTGGTCCTAATGTGCTTGTGGTATCAGCCACAGGATTTTACAAAATCCTTTCACTTTTCACTAACACAAAAGCTCTTTCCAAAGTCTGGATAGTTCTGATCTACTCTTTTTTTTTTTTTTTTTCCTTAAGATTACTATATGTTTTCCCTTTTTTTTTAAACATTGTTATTTTTAAACTCTTAATTTTCCTAGGTTTATCTTGGTTATAAAATAGGCCAGAGCAACATTACCATGTTTGTATATCCCCCCCTTCTTTTTTTTTTTCATTATGTTACACTCTATAACACATTTTGATTGATTTTCCAGAATCTAGAACTAGATATTTACAAATAATTCATGATTTTTTCTTATGTAGTTTTGTTTGTTTGTTTTTTTGTTTGTTTCTTAATCGACTTCATAAACATAAGTTTTGGAGATTTTAATTATGAGCCTTCTGACAAACATCTATCATAAATGATATATTCTCTTCTAAGTTTGGTAGAGAGATGTGCAGACTGATATTTTGTAGTTCTTCTTTTCCTATGGTGCTGTGAATTATATGTCTACAACATGTAATTCTCAGAAGATGAAATATTTTCACAACATTCTGTTCTCTCTGAAATTCTAACAGGTTGATCTGTCACTTAGTAAACTGGTGGCCTTTCATATGTTTATCACCATTCAAAATGTATACTATTTGCTCTTTGCTAAAGATCAGGAGCAGCAATTGATTCGGGAGTTATATTTGATTGAACTAGAGAGCAAATTAGGTGGAAAAGTGAAAAGTGACTTGTCTAAAGAAAATGATAGATCAACAAAAGCCTTCTACTGCAGAAAGCATTTAGGAGCTGGAAATCTGATTGCAGTAGTGACAGCAAAGATCAGAGGTCATCTTTGACTGTTGGAAGTGTGAAAGAAAAACCTGAAAGTAAGTGTATGTCTAATAAATATGAGTCTGTGGTCTGATTGTCAAGAAACTTTGTTAATATATTTTACGTTTCTAGTTTACATCTGCTTGTAACATCTGTAAAGATCTTTAGTTAAATATCTTTACACAAAATCAAATATTTTACTTATTTTTTTTTTTTTTGGGGGGGGGGTGCTATGATTTGCACCGAGAGAGTTGTTAAGGTAAGAAATAAAAGGTCAGGATGGAACTAGAAAGAGTGGAAAAAAAAAGTTACAAGGAAGTAAAGCTGTATTCTGATATATATATTTATATGTATATATATATGTATGTATATATATGTATATATATGTGTATATATATGTATGTATGTATTTGTACATGTATGTATATGTATATGTATATGTATATGTATATAAGTAAATCAAAAGTCAGAGCCTCAAGAAATTAATTCTTCCTATACATATATATCGGAAGAATTATATATATATTATATATATATATTATATATAGTATATATAGTATATATAGTATATATATACTATATATATATATATATTATATACTACATATATATTATATACTGTATATACTATATATAGTATATATATATAATGAAAAGCTGAATTTGGAAGAACTGGAGGTCATTTAGTCCAATCTGCTCAGAGCAGGGTGACCTAAAGCAGGTATCCCAGGGCTTGACTAGTTAGGTTTTGAATAACTGCAAGAAGGAGGTTCAACCACATCTCAGGGAGGCAATTTGCTCCAATGTTCCATCAGCATTACAGTAAAAAAGTTTTTCCTTACATATAAAAACAACTTGCTGTATGCCAGTTGGTGCGCATTGCCTCATGCTCTTACAATGGGCACCACTGAGGAAAGTCTGTCTGCATCATCTTCCCCCTGCTCCACCAGGCATTTTCACATATAGGTCAGACTCCCTCTGAGCCTTCTCTTCTCCAGGCTAAACAGTTACACCTTTCTCAGCCTCTTTGATGTAAGATGGGGCAGTCCTTTAGTCATTTCTGTATCCCTTTTCAGGCCTAACTCTAGTAGCTCCATGTACTGTACTGGGAAGCCCAGATCTTGACCTTGCATTCCAGATGCGGCCTCATCTGTACTGAGTAGAGGGGAAGGATCATCTCCTTGCCTTGCACGTGATGCTTTTTTCTAACGCAGCCAAGGAAGCTTATGGCCTTCTTTGACACAGGGGCACATTGCTGACTTATGGTCAATCTGTTGTGCAACAGAATGCTCAGGTCTTTTCCTGCAAAGCCGCTTTCCTTCAGGTTGGCCACAGCCTGTTTTAGTGCCTGGAATTACTCCTTTCTAGGTGTACAGTTTTGCATTCCCCTTTGTTGAACGTTTTTTTTTGTTTGTTTTTTTCCACTCCCAGTTTCTCCAGCCTTTTGAGGTCCCTCTTAGCCATCTGGCATATCAACAAATTTTCTCAGTTCTGTATCATTTGTAGAACGGAATCACAGAACGGTTTTGGGTTGGAATGGACCTTAAAGATCATCTAGCTCCCTGCCAGTTATAGACTTGCTGACAAGGCATTCTGTCCCTTTGTCCAGGCCATTAATAAAGATGTTAAACTACATTGGCCCTAGTATACACCAGTAGTGACTGGCTGTTTTGCACCTTGTCTAGAACCCCAGTGGAGATGACTTTATTTACACAGAATTTTAAATGAATTCTTGCTGTCTGTTTCTGTCAAGATGTAGCTCTGTCAAATGATGTACCCAGATTTTACCTCCACAGCAAATCTTGAGGGTAATCTCCCAGCCATGATGAATACACTTGGTATCACAGACTCACAGAATCACAGAATCGTCTAGGTTGGAAGAGACCTCTAAGATCACCCAGTCCAACCTCTTACCTAATACTAACAAGTCCTCCACTAAAACATATCACTAAGCTCAACATCTAAACGTCTCTTAAAGACCTACAGGGATGGTGACTCAACCACTTCCCTGGGCAGCCTATTCCAATGCCTAACAATCCTTTCAGTAAAGAAGTCCTTCCTAATATCCAACCTAAACCTCCCCTGGCACAACTTTTGCCCACTCCCCCTCGTCCTGTCACCAGGCACATGGGAGAATAGACCAACCCCTACCTCGCTACAGCCTCCTTTAATGTACCTATAGAAAGTGGCAAGGTCACCCCTGAGCCTCCTCTTTTCCAGGCTGAACAAGCCCAGCTCCATCAGCCACTCCTCTTAAGACTTGTTCTCCAGACCCCTCACCAGCCTCGTCGCCCTTCTCTGGACTCTCTTCTTCTCCTTCTTGTAGCAAGGGGCCCAAAACTGAACACAGTACTTGAGGTGCGGCCTCACCAGAGCCGAGTACAGGGCGACAATCACTTCCCTAGACCTGCTGGCCACACTGCTTCTTATACAAGCCAGGATGCTGTTGGCTTTCTTGGCCACCTGAGCACACTGCTGGCTCATATTCAGCCAACTATCAACCAGTACTCCCAGGTCCTTCTCCGACAGGCAGCTTTCCAACCACTCATCTCCCAGCCTGTAGCGCTGCTTGGGATTGTTACGCCCCAGATGCAGGACCCGGCACTTGGCCTTGTTGAACTTCATACAGTTGACCTCAGCCCATCGCTCCAGCCTATCCAGATCCTCCTGCAGAGCCTTCCTACCCTCGAGCAGATCGACACATGCACCTAACTTGGTGTCATCTGCAAACTTACTGAGGGCGCACTCGATCCCCTCATCCAGATCATCGATAAAGATATTGAAGAGAACTGGCCCTAACACTGACTCCTGAGGGACACCACTAGTGACCAGCCTCCAACTGAATTTAAATCCATTCACCACAACTCTTTGGGCCCAGCCATCCAGCCAGTTTTTAACCCAGCAAAGCGTATGCCAGTCCAAGCCAAGAGCAGCCAGCTTCTTGAGGAGAATGTTGTGGGAAACGGTATCAAAAGCCTTACTGCAGTCATGGTAGACCACATCCACAGCCTTTCCCTCATCCACTAACCATGTTACTTTGTCATAGAAGGAGATCAGGTTTGTCAAGCAGGACCTGTCCTTCATAAACCCATGCTGACTGGGCCTGATTGCCTGGTTGCCCTGCAAGTGCCGCATGATGACATTCAAGATAATCTGCTCCATGAGCTTCCCTGGCACTGAGGTCAACCTAACAGGCCTATAGTTCCCTGGGTCTACCCTCCGGCCCTTCTTGTATATGGGTGTCACATTTGCTAGCCGCCAGTCGACTGGGACCTCCCCTGATAGTCAGGACTGCCGATAAATTATGGAAAGCGGCTTGGCCATCTCTTCCGCCAGTTCTCTCAGTACCCTCGGGTGGATCCCATCTGGCCCCATCGACTTGCGTACATCTAAGTGCTGTAGCAGGTCGCCAACCATTTCCTCGTGGATAGTGAGTGCCACATCCTGCTCCTCATCCCCTTCCACCAGATCAGGGTACCGGGTATCCAGACAACAACCGGTTTTGCTGCTAAAGACTGAGGCAAAGACGGCATTAAGCACCTCAGCTTTTTCCTCATCCCTTGTAACTAAGTTTCCCCCCGCATCCCGTAAAGGATGGAGATTCTCCTTAGTCCTCTTTTTTGTGTTGATGTATTTGTAAAAACGTTTTTTGTTATCTTTAACCGCAATAGCCAGATTGATTCCAGATGAGCTTTGGCTTTTCTAATTTTGTCCCTGCACAGCCCCGCAACAGCCTTATAGTCCTCGTGAGTGGCCCGCCCTCTTTTCCAAAGGTTATAAACACTCTTTTTTCTCCTAAGCTCGAACTACAACTCTCTGTTCAGCCAGGCCGGTCTTCTTCCACGCCGGCTCGTCTTTGGGCACGTGGGGAGAGACCGCTCCTGAGCCATTAAGATTTCCTTCTTGAAGAGTGCCCAGCCTTCCTGGACTCCTCTGCCCTTCAGAACCACCTCCCAGGGGACTCTGCCAACCAGTGTCCTGAACTGCTCAAAGTCAGCCCTCCCGAAGTCCAAGACAGCAGTTTTATTGGTCCCCTTCCTGGCTTCGCCAAGAATAGAGAATTCCACCATGTCATGGTCACTCTGCCCAAGACAGCTCCCGACCACCACATCTCCCACAAGTCCTTCTCTGTTTGTGAACAGAAGGTGTAGCAGGGCACCTCCCCTGGTAGACTCTCTAACCAGCTGCGTCAGGAAGCTATCTTCCACGCTCTCCAGAAACCTCCTAGACTGCTTTCTCTGGGCTGTGTTGTGCTTCCAGGATATGTCTGGGAAGTTGAATTCCCCCACGAGAACAAGCGCTGACGATTTCGCGGCTTCTGCCAGCTGCCTGTAGAACTCCTCATCTGTCTCCTCATCCTGGTTCGGCGGTCTATAACAGACCCCCACCAGGATGCTTGCCTTGTTGGCCCTCCCACTGATCCTAACCCAGAGGGACTCAACCTTATCAGTCCCAGCCTCAAGTTCCACAACATCAAAACACTCTCTAATATAGAGAGCCACACCACCACCCTTTCTGTGCTGCTTGTCCCTTCTGAAGAGCCTATAGCCAGCCATTGCAGCACTCCAATCATGAGAGTGGTCCCACCACTTTTCCATGATGGCAACCAAGTCATAGCTAGCTTGCTGAATTATGGCTTCCAGCTCCTCCTGTTTGTTACCCATGCTGCATGCATTAGTGTAGATGCACTTCAGCTGGGCCATTGCCTTCTCCCCCGGCCTTGCCATTGTTCCCCCTGGCACAGCTCCAACAAGCCTTATTTCATTCTTGTCCCCCTTCTTACCTAGTTTAAAGCCTTCTCAATGAGCCCTGTCAGCTCCTGGGCTATGAACCCACTTCAGCCCTTTCTTGCTGATTATGGTATCCCTTTTGTTCATATGACCCCAGGAACTTTGCTTGCCAGTCTGGTCCTACTACACTTCCTCAACTCAATGTTTTTTATCCTCTTCCTCTATTTTCAATACCAATTTAAAACGCTCCTAATCACATTGGAGAGCTTGTTGACAAAGGTGGTTTTTTTTCCTCATATTCAAGTAGATTCCACCTCTTCCAAGCAGTCCCTGATCCTCAAAGAGTCTCAAGGATCACAAAAACAACAACTCTACAGCTGACACCAGCTGCACAAACAGCTGTTAATAAACAGGATCCCTCTACTCCTCCTTGGGGCCTTTTGTCTCACTGGCAGGACTCAGAAGAAAAACATGCAGGCTACTTGGCCCTTAAGCATCACCCACAGAGAAATGTAGCCATGCATGATACTTTTCAGGTCTCTCCTGACAATATAACTGGTGTCCACATGGAAGAGCATCAGGGTTTAATAGTCTGAGGACCAGTGAATATTCAGCAGTCTTTCCACAACATATCAGATCTGATCTTCAAGCAAACAACAAACCTCCCTAAACAGCAGATGGAGGCCTTTGTTCCCTCCATCAGGGGTTCACCCACCACTGTCATTTATCACTTCCTCTTGGTTGCTACTGCAGGGCTCAGACTCAGCCAGCTCAGATGCTTCATTTTAGACAGCTCCCAGCCTTTCACCTGCTGATAGGGTACTAAACCTATTTAATAGTTGCAGATCTGCAGGTGTTTCAGGAGACTTCATCTTAGTGCCAGAAGCCACAAACTTCCAGCCTTTGCAGAAGTCTCCACTTCCCACCTTGACAGGCACAGACTTTATTTTCCCTTCCTTTGGTACAGCTACAGTTTTGGACTCCTGAAGTTGCAGGATCTTGCAGAAGATCCAGTTATCTCTTTCTGGTGGTCTCTGATGCTGGAAAGACCTCTTCCTGCAACTCTTTCATTTGGTGACAGAAACTCTCCACCCCTATGCAATTCCTGCAGGCAAAAAACCTATCTCCTGCTGCCCCAGCCTCAGCAGACAGCTGCAGATGGCCAAGCAGTCCAGGACCTGGACAGCTGCATCCTCCTTAGGTCTGGGTTGAGGACTCTGACATTACAGAGACAGTTGCTCAAGCAAGTGCTGGGACCAGTCCCTGCAGAGTTTCATTACTATTGCTGAATATGTACACTGTTATCTCTAGAGTTGCTGCTGCTATTCTCTGTGCCCATTTCTGCAAACTTCTGTGCTAAAGGTTACATCTGTGCTCTATCCATATTAGCTGCACTCTTATATAGGTAGCACCTGAAAAAGTTTTACAAAATCTCATTACATCTTTACTCATCCCCTTTACATTACAATGTTGTACAGCACAGATTGGTGCTTATCTGTTATAATACAAGTTAACATAAAATGAAATATATATTCTCATTTTTTCTGTATTAGCTGTGCTGTCAGCATTAATTTCTTTCTTGTATACCTATCAGAGTTTTTTTGTTGGCTTCACTTGACAAGAAGAATGGAATCTCAGATCAGGAAATAAATGTCAGTTGTTGGAATTTTCCTCCTTGCCTAGCACAACATTTCTTTTGTAATTGCATTTTAATACATCGTGCTTGTTATTATCTATTTTCATCTCCTCTTTGAGTTCCTACATTCTCTCTTTTCCTTTTTCCATTGTTTATTTCAGATTTCTTCCCAGTACACATTATCTCTTTCTCTCTTTCCATTTCTTTGTTTTGTTTCTTCTATTTTTTCGACTCATGCTATACAGTCCAAGAGATGTAAATAGGGTGTCATCTCAGTACATATCAAAGGTTCTATACAATGGTAGTAACAGAGAGAAAAATATATGTTTCTAAAGGAGCTAGAGAGCCCCAAGTTATTTTCAATGCAAAAGATCTTTTTCTTCCAGTGAGTATATTTTAGTGACCAGTAAAAATACAGAAACTTGAAATCTATATAAGTTCAGTGCTATTACACTATTAATTTTTTTTTTGGGGGGGGGGGATAAATAAAAAAAAATAAAGGTTTGTTGAACACAAAGATGTAATAAAGTAATAACTGGTTCAAAACAAACAACAAAATAGTATGACTAAAAGAAGTTGGAAGAATTTAGGAGATTTTATGTTGGGAAGATATTATATCCCCCATTTTCATTTTCTTCACCTGATTTATACTGCTAGTTGATCTTCAGAATAAGTTGTTGGTCAACCTAGAGGTAGTGAAGTCATCTGTATACTCTTAAATTTTCAGGAAGGTCATGAAAACATAACCAGTATTCCAAACAGTTTGTGACAGAAATACATTTTTCAGTATTCAGTGTTTACCCTATTACACTTTTGAAAACATCTTCCTTTGGTCGTAATTTAGGACCCTTCCATCTGTGAATAAAATGTGTGGCTTTATAGTAAATATTTTGTAGCTAAAGCATCCTCTGAATGAAAGAAGAAATGTCACAGGGAAGATAAATTTAGAAATGCCACACTAGACATATAGTCCCATGTATTACTTACAATTTTTCTAGGTGATTAGTAGTGTCTTTTGGCAATGGATATTTAACAGATGTGGTATTAATAATGCTGGTCTTCTTTGGTTTTAAAAGCTGAAGCTGAAAATTCCTATTTTCAGGATATGCAAAATCTCTTAATTTACTGCACTGCAACAATTTCTTGCAGGATGGAAATTTTCTGTTTATTTAGCAGAATTCAAGAATTTAGACTCAAAGATTATGTACCAAATAAAATAAACCATGAAAATTGGGAGCCTATTGTAGTAAAATGAGCATGGTTTTATAATAGAATTAAATAGAAAAATTCAGAGTGACAACATCTTCTTTATGTGCTTACAGAGTGATATATGGAGAATTATTATTACTGTTTTGTTGTTGTTGTTGTTTAACACAAATTAATCGGAGATAGGTTATTCTTAAGACACCCTTGTTCATCAGTAATCTGAAAGTTATCATCAGTTTTAGCAGAGTGACATCAAATAGGTACTTCCTCTAAGTATTTTGATAGTTTACTAACAAAGTAAAGAATACAGCAAAGGTGTACATCTCATAACATTCACCTTTTTAAAAGTGTAGTACATAGTTAATTTCCCACACAGAAAAATAATATTCTCCTAACAATAAATAATCACAAATGTATCCATTCAAAGCAAGATGAGAATCCTGAGCAGCAGATCTTGAAAGCAGGAGTGAGATTCTCAGGGCATCTGATAGGGGTCTCTCACAGCTGTTTTGGCCAAGAGACAGCTACAACCCAAACAGGTGCAGTGGGCTATGGCCAGACATGACAAAGTATTCAAGACCTGAGTGATGAATGATATGTCTTGGCATGGGTGATAGATCAATGGGTTACAGAAGAACAATATCTGAAACTCCTGAAAAGAAATATAATGATATCAACCTATTTCAGCCTGTGCTGATATCTGACTATAAAACCCACCCAGTCATAGAGACTTGGGGAACACTGTCAAGCCTCTGTCTAATAGGCATAGAGGCAGAGGACTTGAGGTGTCAGAGATGAGCCCTGCCCAGAGCCTGACACAGACACTGATGGGAGTGAGCATCTCCCCAGACTGGGTTGTGTTTACTCACTGTTATAATGTTTGGGACAGTTCTCAGCTAACTCTGTATGTGCATGTTTGTGTATTTGCAAAACATTCCTTTATGCAGCTTATCACTTACTTGGTCCATTTCATAAATTGTTTAGTAGTATCACATTGTTTAGTGTTCCTTTTCTCCCCATGGCAGCATATCCTATTACTCCTACTCCTACTGCCCTGTCTTCAGCTTTTGACAATTAATGTACACTACCCTGATAAATAAGACAGTACTTCAGATAATTTAGTATAAAACTAAAACTCTTAATGAAACACTGTCTTATTATTTATTTCACTTAGGAATTAGAGACAGTTTTATACCCACCATATAAATATGAGTTATACAAATTCTTGGACTTGTCTGAACAGTTGGAATTATGATTTGTGTTCCATCACTTCAATGTATTTACAGTAAAACTAGTAATGTAGACTCCCTTGGTATAGCCATTGCTTTGCTCTGCTATTCAAACGGGATTAAGAATTAACAGACATTTCCCATGGATGCCCACTATTTTTAATTGCAGGTGAAAGTGAAGCAGGGTATTGGTTGGTCAGACCTCAGGTCTCTATTTTAAGTTCTCAGACCTTCATGACTAAGAAGGTAGGTATCAATTAGGTCATGAGATTTACCATCCAATACCTCTGCATGAATTGTATTCCTGTCAATCACAGGAGTTTGTAGTGATCTGGAAAGATGTTTGATGATGAGAAAGGGATACATCATACTAATTTTCAAGAAGAAAAAGAAGGTGGTTTTGGAAAACTATAGGTTCAGCAGTTTAGCCTAAATCCCTAGAGAATTATGGGACAAATTATTCAGGAAACTATATTAAGACACTTCAAGGACAAAAAGTTTATTGGAAGAAGCCAATGGAGATTTTGCCCTAATCAACCTGATATAACTTCAAAGCTACCCCTGCTTTGACATTCCACAAACATATCAAAGATCTAGCCACTTTTCTTGACAAGATGAAGTTTTTGTTGTTGTTGGTTTTTTTTTTTTCATTGTTATTCCTAGAATTGTTGCCTTATTCCAAAATCGACACCACCTGAAATGCTGAGTCAGTACAGAACAATGTGTGGTTAGTTTGGTTGGTTGGTTAATTTTTGAGTGGCTGTTGTCTGGTGAATTAACAGCATTTAGCTAAGCTCTGAAAGATATTGCTTTACATAGGTGTATGTGAAACCCATACCATGAGAGAACAAGAACAAATGAAGGAATGAAGCAGAGACAAAATCCCACTATGCAGGCTGAGAAGTGTGATAAATTAGCGGGTGTTTGTTCATTGTCTTTAAAAGGAATTCAGAGAATCTGCTGAGAAGATAAGGTTTTGCAATTTACGACCTTGTTAAGGGGAAGACTAAGCAGGTAGATAGTGGGGAGGGGGTGTTGGATAAACGTCCTTGGTAAAACAAAGACTCTGTGAAATACTGTTTGCCGCTTTACTACCCTTGAACACGAGCACAAGCATGATCATTGAAAGAAACAGAACGAACTGCGCAGCTTCAGAAGATTCAACAAGTCCTGACAAGCTGAAACTTGGATGCTATAAAACGGCGACACTGAAAAGGGAAAGTTGTGTGCTGTGATGGAGCGGAGACTCCCCAGCCGCCCAGCGCTGTTTTGCTTGTACCTGCTTACTTAATTAATAAATTATCTTCGACCAGAAAATTGCGTGGTCTTGCTTATAACAAATTTGGTGCCGTGGCTCAGATGAAGGCAAATTGACTGAGGACCCTTTCGGGGGAGGTGCCCCGCCGATTTCAGCGGCCCCTGGAACGGAAAGCCTCACTCGAGCCCTTCACCGACAAACCCTAAAATTAGGCACAAGCAAATAAAACCGGTAACCCCAAGCAATCTTTGTGCACGAAGACCGAACGAAGACCCACAGGGTGGGTAAGTATAGGCCGGTGATCCATTCGGTTGGGGTTGGTGATCCCGGAGTGCGTCTGTGTGAGACGTCCAATTGCGGACGAAGTGAGTGCGGACCCCTCAGTAGTGCGGTTCCCACATCCCGCGAGGGACTGGGCCACGACCAGGGGGAAGCGGCTCTGTGTGTGTGTGAAGGCACTCCGGAAGATGGGACAGAAGAAGAGTAAGCCTTCTGGTCCCATGGGTGGGGTAATGCCTAGTGCTAGGTTGCCCCCTATTCCCCCAGATAGTCCACTGAGGTTAATGATTAAGAATTGGAGTGATTCCCCTTTTAGGCAGGGAAAGGATAAAGTAAAAATGATTCATTATTGTGTTGAAATTTAGGAAGGTAGGCAAATTATTGGCCCATATCTAGGTCATTTGAAGACTGGGTTTGTCAAGCCTTAAATGTTTATGTAAATGCAAAGGAACCTTTTTGTTTAGAGGAGAGCGAATATGTGAGCCTTTGGATTGGCTCGGAGAATCGAGTTAATCTGTACCCTCTGTACCCTTTAAAAGAAAAAGGAGGGGCAAAATTACAAATTGTGGAGCAAGAGATAAAGTACCTGGGTCACCAGTTAAGTAAGGGGACTAAGAAGTTAGACCCGGGCAGAATCAGTGGAATATTGGTTTTAGCGTCCCTGTGAACTAAAAGGCAGGTACGGCAACTGTTAGGGTTGACCGGATACTGTAGACAATGGATAGAAGATTACAGTGGAAAGGTTAAATTTTTATATAACAAGCTGAATAAGGATGGATTACTCAAATGGACAAAAGAAGATGATGAACGACTGAAGAAGTTAAAGGAGGAACTAGAACGCCCCCCAGTGTTAAGCTTACCAGATTTAAGGAGGCCGTTTTTTTTTTTTTTTTTTTTTTGTGAATAGCGCAGAAGGCAGGGCATACGGAGTGCTGGCCCAAGAATGGGCAGGGAGTAAAAAACCTGTGGCCTATTTGTCTAAATTATTGGATCCGGTTAGCCGGGGTTGGCCAAACTGTTTGCAGGTAGTGGTAGCTGCTGCCTTGTTAGTGGAAGAAGCACAGAAGATCACTTTTGGGGGGGAAATCAAGGTAATATCTCTACACAATATACGCGGGGTACTGCAACAGAAGGCAGAGAAATGGATCACTGACGCCAGATTATTAAAATATGAAGGAATTTTGATTTCCTCTCCAAAATTAACAGTAGAAACAACCTCCCTACAGAACCCTGCTCAATTTCTTTATGGGGAACCAAATGAGTCCTTAGGACATGATTGCCTCTGAAATATAGAAGAGCAAACGAAATTGAGACCTGATCTAGAGGAGGTGGAATTACCCATCGGTGAACAGATATATGTGAATGGTTCCTCGAGAGTAGTCGAGGGAACGCAAAAATCAGGATACGCGTTAGTAAACGGGAAAACATTTGAGATAGTGGAATCTGGATCTTTGAGCCCTAGCTGGTCCGCCCAAGCTTGCGAGCTATATGCCATATTGCGGGCCCTAAAATTGTTGAAAAATAAAAGCGGTACAATAGATACAGATTCAAAATATGCTTATAGGGTAGTACATACATTTGGTAAAATATGGGAAGAAAGGGGGCTCATCAATTCACAAGGAAAGGGTTTAATACATCAGGAATTGATTACCCAGGTTTTACAAGCTATCAGAGAGCCCAAAGAAATTGCCGTAGTACATATAAAAGGGCATCAAAAAGGCCTCACCCCTCAGGTTAGGGGTAATAATCTAGCAGATCAGGAGGCAAAAAGGGCAGCATTAATGAGTATAAGAATTATAAGAACGAAGGAAGATTGCCCAGACTGTGGGAAATACTTAATACTTAATATATAATAATTAATATAATAATTAATAATATAATAATATATAAATAATATATAATAATTCTTAATATAATACTTAATACTGTGGGAAAGACTTAAAGGAATTTCCATGTTATGATTGCTGGAGTGAATGGGGAGTTGATGGGATTGAATGTAATTGTTCTGAGGAAGAAAGCCCGCCTTATAAAAACTGCTACAAGTGGGGGCCGGCTAACTCCCTGTGGTCGAATGGACCCATTCCCCTCCCCTTACTCTGTTTCACTATTACAGAAGAAGACAAGATGACACAAATGGGGGTTCGAAAAAAAAAAAACGGTAAAGGGAAATGGGTACTGCCTGATGGACGGGAAGTGTTACCAAAATCAGTAGCTATGAGGGTGCTACGGAGATTTCATGAACAGATGCACTGGGGAACCCAGGCATTGGTGGATCAATTTGCCACAAATTATATGTGTATAGGGATTTATAACATAGCAAAGAGGATCATAAATGATTGTATAACTTGTCGGAGGGTAAATGCTCAACATATGAGAAAAAGGGTCCCGGGAGGATGAGAATTGACACATCGACCTTTGCAAAGATTCAATTAGATTTTACTGAACTTCCAAAAACGGGGCGATATAGATACTTAGTAGTTATTGTAGACCACCTCACAAACTTTGTTGAAGCATTCCCTACGGCAAGGGCCACAGCTCAAACCGTGGCAAAGATATTATTAGAAAGCATCATACCCAGATACGGGGTAATAGAAGCAATTGACTCTGATCGAGGCCCACACTTTTTGTCAAAGGTATCCCGAGACACGATGAAGGCTCTGGGAATTAAATGGGAATATCACACTCCCTGGCATCCTCAGAGTTCGGGAAACGTAGAACGAATGAATGGTGAAATTAAAAAGCAACTAACAAAGCTTATGATAGAGACAAAAACCTCCTGGGTGAAATGTTTACCGCTTGCACTATTGAATATCCGGACATAGCCCCGAGCCGATGTCGGAATCTCACCTTTTGAAAGGCTGTATGGTATGCCTTATGATTTAGAGATGCCATCTGATCACCCCCAGGTACAGGATATCCAATTAAAACCTTATTTAATACAGCTTATGAACCGACGGAGGGAGTTGCAAGCGAAAGGCTTGGTGGCCAGATATAGCAATCCATAGGATACAACATGGAGATAGGGTTCTAATTAAGACATGGAAAGAAACATCTTTAACACCACGGTGGGGAGGCCCCTATGTTGTTTTACTTATCACAGAGATGGCTATCCGGACGGCTGAGAAGGGGTGAACGCATGCCAGTCGCGTGAAAGGACCAATCCAGAAAAGCGAATGGGAAGCGGTTGCAGGCCCTGATGACTTAAAGCTCACGTTGAAACGAACTCGATAAGTATGGTCTAACTGTCTATGTATCATAAAAAAAGGAGGAGACGGGACCCTGTTTGATCAGAAAAAGGTCGTGGTTACCTGAGAAACTCCCCTGAAGAACACTGCTGCTGCCGAGAAGAACCTGCACCTTGTAGTTCGCTGCAACCGAACTGACAAGCGAGGCAGAGAGTGAAATGGTGGGGAATTACGTGGCCAGGTAAAGAACTCTGGAAAATGGGCCCTAGCCATATTTTTCTTTTTTTTTTTGCGATACATAGTAATGGGTACGATTGTTTACACTGTTCCTTGGTCTGCGCACCCTCACAAACCTTTTAAATGGAGCCTGATTAGATGGGAAGATCACCATGTTGTTCAGCAGGTAACTACTGCTGGGGGACTGATAGGTGAGGCATCATCTATATAAAGAAGGAAGAGACTAAGAGTCCCCAATGGGTGGGACTGTTAGCGTAGCAACCACATAACCACCAAGTGATTATATGAAGGTGCTTTATTCAGCGCTGGAAGCCGGGGCAGGTGCCCAAATCTGGCTTCAAGTCCCGTTACTTCCCAGCCGTTATTTATACATACAATATTGCGTCAGGTATACATATTCATTACAGGTTGCAACATCAGCCTCGCTTTTCATTCTAATTAGCTCCCCTCCCCTTTGCACATGCGTGGCGCACTCTGGTGGTCGTCCAGGTGGTCGTCCAGATGAAGTAAGGAGTCTTCCTCTCCGCTGAACTCTTTCACCTTTCTCACTCGACGCATGCTCCCTCCGCTCCTTGGTTCTGCTTCAACTCATTTCATCATCTCCAGGCCCTTATCCAAGGTCAGGTTGTACCTATTCCCTCCCAGGGTTCCCCTTCAACGATTCCTTTAAATGTTCAGTGTACTCCCTAGGTTTCCAGTATACATAGATTACTTGATAATGTAAGTACATTTAATAATATTTAATTATACCGTATGATCCATCACCTGAGAAACATTAATAGAACATCCATTCGATTCTCCCCAACACTAACAGGACCAAACCAGAAACTGTCCGGGAGTTTTTTGAGGATTCAGCCTACACAAGCTTTTAGAATGCTAACTCCTTGTTGTGGTTTAACCCGGCTGGCAGCTAAACACCACACAGCCGTTCGCTCACCCTCCCCCCTCCCTCTCTGGGATGGGGGAGAGAAACGGGAAAGTGAAGCTTGTGAGTTGAGATAAAGACAGTTTATTAAGACAGGAATATAATAATAACAATAATAATAATAGTGATAATGATAATGATAATGATAATGATAATAGTATTAATAATAATAATGTGTAAGAAACAAGTGATGCACAATGCAATTGCTCACCACCTGCTGACCGATGCCCAGCCTATCCCTGAGCAGCTGGCCCCCCACCCCGGCCAGCCACCCCTATATATTGTTTAGCATGACGTCAGATGGTATGGAATACCCCTTTGGCCAGTTTGGGTCAGCTGTCCTGGGTCTGTCCCCTCCCAGCTCCTGCTGCACCCCTAGCCTGCTCGCTGGCAGGACAGAGCGAGAAGCTGAAAAGTCCTTGGCCTGGTGTAAACACTGCTCTGCAACAATTAAAACATCAGCATGTTATCAGCGCTCTTCTCATCCTAATCCAAAACATAGCACCCTACCAGCTACTATGAGGAAAAATTAACTCTGTCCTAAACTGGAACCAGGACACTCCTAATAGCCCTAAACCACTGGAGGTTGCTAATAAATCAGTAAACCCGGAGTACAGGATTAGAAATGAAGGGGTGACCGGGAATAACATATGGAGAATCATGAATGCTAGTTATCAGTTGTTGAATCAAACAAATCCAGATGTGCCTAGACCTTGCTGGTTATGTCTTGATATAAGGCCCCCATATTACGATGCCATTGGGGATCTGGGAGAGACCACCCGTTCAAACGAAACCGATCCCCCACAATGCAATTGGGGAAGGGATGTAGGAATAACGTTAACGGAAGTAACTGGGAATGGCAGATGCGTAGGCACGGTCCCTGGTGAGAAGTTCCATCTATGCAATATTACAGAAAATGTTACACAATTAGACAAAGAAAAATGGTTAATACCAGCAGATAACACCAGATGGGTATGTTCGTCTCTGGGGGTAACTCCATGCTTATCTTTGAAATTGTTCAACTCGTCTCATGATTTCTGTGTACAGGTAGTAATTATCCCAAGGATTCTTTACCATTCTGAGGAGTATACGTACATCCAACATGCTATGGCAAAAAACCACTTAAGGAAGAGAGAGCCTATTACGGCTGTTACTTTAGCCAATCTGATGATTCTGGGGGCTGCAGGAGCCGGAACTGGAATTACCTCTCTGGTAAAACAAAGCCAAGAATTTACCTCTCTACGCATTGCTGTAGATGAGGATTTGGCCCGTATCGAGCAACCTATATCAGCTTTAGAGAAATCTGTGCGTTCCTTATCTGAAGTAGTACTATAAAATCGTAGGGGATTAGATCTGATTTTTCTACAACAAGAAGGATTGTGTGCAGCCCTACGAGAGGAGTGTTGTGTATATGCTGATCATACTGGAGTGGTAAGCGATACAATGACTAAATTGAGAGAAGGGCTAGAAAAAAAAACGAAAAAGGGAGAATGAAGCCCACCAAAACTGGTACGAATCCTGGTTTAATTACTCGCCTTGGCTCACTACCTGCTATCAACCATAGCAGGACCTTTACTGTTATTTATATTAGCATTGAATTTTGGACCATGTGTATTCAATTGAGTAATCGCAATTGTAAAAAACCGATTAGAGGCAGCTCACCTTATGCTTGTGCGTGTGAAATATGAATCTCTTGAACAGGAGGAGGATGACACAGAAACTTTAAGGTCAGGTTGTACCTATTCCCTCCCAGGGTTCCCCTTCAACGATTCCTTTAAATGTTCAGTGTACTCCCTAGGTTTCCAGTATACATAGATTACTTGATAATGTAAGTACATTTAATAATATTTAATTATACCGTATGATCCATCACCTGAGAAACATTAATAGAACATCCATTCGATTCTCCCCAACACTAACATTTCCCCCCTTTGAAAATACTTCACTCATACCAAGAGCAAGTATTTTCATTACTATTAGGTTGAATCAGGTTAGTAGAGGTTAGTGAGTATAACTTGATATAGAGATTAGTAAGTATAATCTTAACGCATCTTCGTTAGTCTACTATCTTATTGATTCCTCTATGCCTGCTTGTTAACGCTAGTACTATAGGATGGGGGTGGAGTAAGTGGGATAGGGTGTTCTGGGTGATTCCCAGTAACCTACTAACCTCCTTAACCACATTGGCAATGAAATGTGGTCCCCTGTCTGAAGAAATACCCAATGGTACACCAAATCTAGGGATTATTTCCTGTAGTAACCATTTTACCGTTTCCTTTGCTTGGTTGGTGCGACAGGGAAGGGCCTCCGGCCATCCTGAAAAAGTATCAACCCCTACCAATAGGTATTTATAACCTCTTGCTTTAGGCAGTTCCACGAAATCTATTTGCCAGTAATCTCCAGGCTCTATTCCAGCTCTAATTCTCCCCATCTCAGCATGTTTCCTTGCTACCGGGTTATTCTTTAAGCAAAGCTCACATTTTGACATTACTGACTTTGCCATTGTTAACATGTGTACCGAGATGACACCTCGTTTCAAATAGGTCACCATTGCTCCTGCACCCCAGTGACATTCATTATGTTTTATTTGTAAGATTTCTCGCATTATTATAGGAGGCACTATGAGTTGTCCTGTCGTAGTCACATACCATCCGTCAGGATTCTTCCGGGCCTTCATCAAATTTGCAAGTCTCTCATCTTCTGCTGAATACTTTGGGTCTTTAGGTAATTTAAAACAAGAGAGGCCTACCTTCGATGGAATTAGAGCCATTACTTTCCGTACTTCACGCGCGACCTTCCGGGCCGTCAAATCTGCCAATCTGTTACCTTCTGCAATCTCTGACATCCCTCCTTGATGAGCTTTACAATGCATTATGGCCACCTGTTGGGGTTTCTGTACAGCTGTTATTAATTTCAATACTTCTTCCTGATATTTTATATTAGTCCCTTGTGAGGATAGCATTCCCCTTTCTTTCCATAATGCCCCATGTACGTGGACTACCCCGAATGCATATTTTGAATCTGTCCAAATATTCACATTCTTACCCTCGCTTAGTTCCAGGGCTCGCGTCAGGGCGACTATTTCTGCTCGTTGGGCTGAAGTCCCCGGAGGTAGGGAATTTGCCTCGATCACTACCTTTGATGTAGTTACTGCGTATCCTGCATAACGAGTCCCATTTTCCACGAAGCTGCTTCCATCCGTGAAAAGTTCCCAATCTGGTCTCTCCAGAGGCTGATCTTTTAAGTCTGTTCTGCTGGCATAGGTATGTTCGATGATCTCCACGCAATCATGACTGAGGTCTCCTTCCTCCGCAGTTGTTCCTAGAAACACTGCTGGGTTCAATAGGTTAGTAGTTCTTAAGATTCATTCGGCTGGGCGATAGCCAATGGCCCCCCTTTTGCCTGTATTAAAAGGACTGTGGCTGCCACGGCCCTTAAACACGAGGGCCATCCGGCGCTTACCGCATCCAATTGTTTAGAAAAATACCCCACAGGTCTTTTCCAGCTCCCAAGTCGCTGGGTCAGTACTCCTAATGCCAATCGTTGTCTCTCATGCACAAACAGCTGAAAGTCCTTTGATAAGTCCGGCAAGCCCAAGGCAGGCGCCTTTATCAGGGCTTCTTTTAATTTCTTAAAGGCCTCTTGTTGTGGCTTTCCCCAGGTAAATGTACAGGCCTTTTGGGTTTCATAGAGGGGCTTTGCTATGAGTCCATAGTCCATTACCCACAGTCTACACCACCCGGCCATACCTAGGAAAGCCCGTAGTTCGTGCAGATTTCGCGGCTCGGGGATTTCACAAATAGCTTGTATTCGGTTAACTCCCAATTTTCTTTGTCCTTGAGAAATTTCACATCCCAAATAAATTACTGTTGTGCACGCGATTTGTGCCTTTTGTTTAGAAACCTTGTACCCATTTAGTCCCAATTGATTCAAAATATCAATAGTTACCTGAATACATTCTGACTCTCCTTCGGTAGCTATTAATATATCGTCCGCATATTGTAGCAGCAAGTATCGGTCCTTTGGTACCTGAATCTGTTCTTGGTTAATCCAGTCTTCTATTTCTTTAGCTAGTTGACTGCCGAAGAGGGTCGGGCTATTCTTGAATCCTTGAGGCAACCTTGTCCAGGTTAGTTGCATCTTTCGTCCGTTCCGTGGATTTTCCCATTCAAAAGCAAAAAGCTTTCTACTTTCCTTGTCAATGGGTATGCAGAAGAAGGCGTCTTTTAAATCAATTACCGTAAACCACTTATATTTCTCTTTTACAGATGTTAACAATGTATAAGGATTAGCCACCACTGGGTGAATATCTTTTGTTATTTCGTTTATTGCCCTAAGGTCCTGCACTAGCCTGTATTCCCCATTAGGTTTCTTTACTGGGAAAATTGGGGTATTATATTCAGATTTGCATTCCTCCAGAATGTGGTAGCTAAGAAATTCATCTATAATCTTTACTATCCCTAGCCTAGCTTCTAGCTTCAACGGGTACTGTTTAATCCGTACCGGTCGGGCCCCTTCCTTAAGTTCAATTTTTACTGGCTGGGCTAGTTTTGATTTTCCAGGCTATTTCCAACAGCCTATCCAAATTTCTCAAATCTGCACCTTCTAACTTTTGCAATTTCTTCCTAATATCCTCTTGGGCTTGTCCCAAGAAAAATGAGTGCTAATTGAGCTTTAGCTTGCTCAGTCTCTACGTCTAAATCTGTATATTTCTTAGCAGTTTCTTTCAATCTCTCTAAAAAGGCGGAAGGTGATTCCGCTTTTTCTTGCCTGACATTATACAATTTTGACCAATTTATGGTCCGGGGCATGGCATTCTGTACCCCGATTTGTACCCAATCTTGATATCTCTTCAGCCTCCTTATTCCATCCCCTGTGTTATAATCCCATTGGGGATCCTCAGTGGGGAAGTTTTGATCTAGATTTCCAAGCACTAATCCATTTCATATATCTTCTCGGGCTCTCTCTCTGGCTGCCCGCAATACCATGTCTTTTTCTGTCGAGTCCATCAAAGTATCCAGGATCACCTGGAGATCATCCCAATCGGGATTTTGGGTTTTAATTATCATTTTCATTACCCTGGCTACTTTATCTGGGTTTTCCCTGTAGGTGCCGGCTGCTTGTTTCCATATCATTAAGTCCCCAGCTGAAAAAGGCACCTTGACATATACCGGTCCTTCTGTCCCCACTCCTTGCCTGAGGAGAGCGATTATTTTCCCTCCCTGTTCGTTTATAGTTTCTCCTGCCCTTCGCTGTTGCCGGGTCCTATGTGACACGGGGAGACTAAAATCGGGGATTCTCCATCACTACTGCTATCTTCCTTTTCTCTTTTCCCTCCCTGTCCTGGCTCTTCCGGCGGAGCCGACGGCGCAACTTCCAGATCAATATTTCCATTATTCATTTCCCATAATACTTATTATTCTCTATTGCCTAATGCTGTATACAGCGTCCCTCCTTAGTACATGCACAACAACGTTCCTCAGTTTAAACTTCAAGCACCATTATTCCACAAGCATGCTGCCATTCAGGCTTTCGGCGCAAATAAAAGAATAATTCCACATACGGCAGTTCATCATATTTTCCTTCCCACTTACAAAATAGCATTAATTGTAAAATTGTATTATATTGCAATGTTCCATTCTCAGGCCAAGTTTCTTGGTCCTCTAGTTTATACTGTGGCCACCAAATATTACAATAATCAATCAGCTTTCCTTTCCGCATTTCTTGACCAAAACCTCCCTCTTTCCAGTGTGCTAGCAAACACCCCAGCGGGGATGTCCGCGGGATAGGTACATCTTTTCCCAGAATTTCTTTAATCTTTTTCATTTTGAGCTTATGATACGGACCCAAAAGCTGCCGGAGCAGCAACACACTCTCCCGAAAGCTGCCGGAGCAGCAACACACTCTCCCGAAAGCTGCCGGAGCAGCAACACACTCTCCCGAAAGCTGCCGGAGCAGCAACACACTCTCCCGAAAGCTGCCGGAGCAGCAACACACTCTCCCGAAAGCTGCCGGAGCAGCAACACACTCTTCCGAAAGCTGCCGGAGCAGCAACACACTCTCCCGAAAGCTGCCGGAGCAGCAACACACTCTTCCGAAAGCTGCCGGAGCAGCAACACACTCTCCCGAAAGCTGCCGGAGCAGCAACACACTCTCCCGAAAGCTGCCGGAGCAGCAACACACTCTTCCGAAAGCTGCCGGAGCAGCAACACACTCTCCCGAAAGCTGCTGGAGCAGCAACACACTCTTCCGAAAGCTGCCGGAGCAGCAACACATTCTCCCGAAAGCTGCCGGAGCAGCAACACACTCTCCCGAAAGCTGCCGGAGCAGCAACACACTCTCCCGAAAGCTGCCGGAGCAGCAACACACTCTCCCGAAAGCTGCCGGAGCAGCAACACACTCTCCCGAAAGCTGCCGGAGCAGCAACACACTCTCCCGAAAGCTGCCGGAGCAGCAACACACTCTCCCGAAAGCTGCCGGAGCAGCAACACACTCTTCCGAAAGCTGCCGGAGCAGCAACACACTCTCCCGAAAGCTGCCGGAGCAGCAACACACTCTTCCAAAAGCTGCCGGAGCAGCAGCGTGCTTTCCCAAAAGCTGCCGGAGCAGCAGCGTGCTTTCCCAAAAGCTGCCGGAGCAGCAGCAGCACGCTTTTTACATACCAATAATACCAGGTGCTGACCCTTCAGCACAAACCAATACAATTACCAATGCCGAACCTGCAGAGCTTTCGCTCTGTCTAACGGACGGCGCCTAGGCTTACCCCGGGAGCTCCCTGCCCAACCGAGCGTGGCTTTCGCCGCGTCTGACCGGCAGGCTTTCCCAACCAAATCGGTACCGAATACCCAAAGTTGAAAGCACCTTTGCTTACCACTCCAGTGGTACGTCGTGAGCAGCGGAGGTCGGTCGTGGTCGACTGCTCCCCGAGAATCCCTCGGTGCCGGCTGGAGCGAAACCGAGACACGATCCGCCTCAGCAGTGCCCACGCTGTCCCATCTGGGTCGCCAAAATGTTAGCGTAGCAACCACATAACCACCAAGTGATTATATGAAGGTGCTTTATTCAGCGCTGGAAGCCGGGGCAGGTGCCCAAATCTGGCTTCAAGTCCCGTTACTTCCCAGCCGTTATTTATACATACAATATTGCGTCAGGTATACATATTCATTACAGGTTGCAACATCAGCCTCGCTTTTCATTCTAATTAGCTCCCCTCCCCTTTGCACATGCGTGGCGCACTCTGGTGGTCGTCCAGGTGGTCGTCCAGATGAAGTAAGGAGTCTTCCTCTCCGCTGAACTCTTTCACCTTTCTCACTCGACGCATGCTCCCTCCGCTCCTTGGTTCTGCTTCAACTCATTTCATCATCTCCAGGCCCTTATCCAAGGTCAGGTTGTACCTATTCCCTCCCAGGGTTCCCCTTCAACGATTCCTTTAAATGTTCAGTGTACTCCCTAGGTTTCCAGTATACATAGATTACTTGATAATGTAAGTACATTTAATAATATTTAATTATACCGTATGATCCATCACCTGAGAAACATTAATAGAACATCCATTCGATTCTCCCCAACACTAACAGGACCAAACCAGAAACTGTCCGGGAGTTTTTTGAGGATTCAGCCTACACAAGCTTTTAGAATGCTAACTCCTTGTTGTGGTTTAACCCGGCTGGCAGCTAAACACCACACAGCCGTTCGCTCACCCTCCCCCCTCCCTCTCTGGGATGGGGGAGAGAAACGGGAAAGTGAAGCTTGTGAGTTGAGATAAAGACAGTTTATTAAGACAGGAATATAATAATAACAATAATAATAATAGTGATAATGATAATGATAATGATAATGATAATAGTATTAATAATAATAATGTGTAAGAAACAAGTGATGCACAATGCAATTGCTCACCACCTGCTGACCGATGCCCAGCCTATCCCTGAGCAGCTGGCCCCCCACCCCGGCCAGCCACCCCTATATATTGTTTAGCATGACGTCAGATGGTATGGAATACCCCTTTGGCCAGTTTGGGTCAGCTGTCCTGGGTCTGTCCCCTCCCAGCTCCTGCTGCACCCCTAGCCTGCTCGCTGGCAGGACAGAGCGAGAAGCTGAAAAGTCCTTGGCCTGGTGTAAACACTGCTCTGCAACAATTAAAACATCAGCATGTTATCAGCGCTCTTCTCATCCTAATCCAAAACATAGCACCCTACCAGCTACTATGAGGAAAAATTAACTCTGTCCTAAACTGGAACCAGGACACTCCTAATAGCCCTAAACCACTGGAGGTTGCTAATAAATCAGTAAACCCGGAGTACAGGATTAGAAATGAAGGGGTGACCGGGAATAACATATGGAGAATCATGAATGCTAGTTATCAGTTGTTGAATCAAACAAATCCAGATGTGCCTAGACCTTGCTGGTTATGTCTTGATATAAGGCCCCCATATTACGATGCCATTGGGGATCTGGGAGAGACCACCCGTTCAAACGAAACCGATCCCCCACAATGCAATTGGGGAAGGGATGTAGGAATAACGTTAACGGAAGTAACTGGGAATGGCAGATGCGTAGGCACGGTCCCTGGTGAGAAGTTCCATCTATGCAATATTACAGAAAATGTTACACAATTAGACAAAGAAAAATGGTTAATACCAGCAGATAACACCAGATGGGTATGTTCGTCTCTGGGGGTAACTCCATGCTTATCTTTGAAATTGTTCAACTCGTCTCATGATTTCTGTGTACAGGTAGTAATTATCCCAAGGATTCTTTACCATTCTGAGGAGTATACGTACATCCAACATGCTATGGCAAAAAACCACTTAAGGAAGAGAGAGCCTATTACGGCTGTTACTTTAGCCAATCTGATGATTCTGGGGGCTGCAGGAGCCGGAACTGGAATTACCTCTCTGGTAAAACAAAGCCAAGAATTTACCTCTCTACGCATTGCTGTAGATGAGGATTTGGCCCGTATCGAGCAACCTATATCAGCTTTAGAGAAATCTGTGCGTTCCTTATCTGAAGTAGTACTATAAAATCGTAGGGGATTAGATCTGATTTTTCTACAACAAGAAGGATTGTGTGCAGCCCTACGAGAGGAGTGTTGTGTATATGCTGATCATACTGGAGTGGTAAGCGATACAATGACTAAATTGAGAGAAGGGCTAGAAAAAAAAACGAAAAAGGGAGAATGAAGCCCACCAAAACTGGTACGAATCCTGGTTTAATTACTCGCCTTGGCTCACTACCTGCTATCAACCATAGCAGGACCTTTACTGTTATTTATATTAGCATTGAATTTTGGACCATGTGTATTCAATTGAGTAATCGCAATTGTAAAAAACCGATTAGAGGCAGCTCACCTTATGCTTGTGCGTGTGAAATATGAATCTCTTGAACAGGAGGAGGATGACACAGAAACTTTAATATTGAGCAAACAAGTGCTTCAAAAATTCATCAATGAACAAAATATGTTAGAAAAAGAAAAAGGAGGGATTGTGAAAAATTAGCGGGTGTTTGTTCATTGTCTTTAAAAGGAATTCAGAGAATCTGCTGAGAAGATAAGGTTTTGCAATTTACGACCTTGTTAAGGGGAAGACTAAGCAAGTAGATAGTGGGGAGGGGGTGTTGGATAAACGTCCTTGGTAAAACAAAGACTCTGTGAAATACTGTTTGCCGCTTTACTACCCTTGAACACGAGCACAAGCATGATCATTGAAAGAAACAGAACGAACTGCACAGCTTCAGAAGATTCAACAAGTCCTGACAAGCCGAAACTTGGATGCTATAAAATGGCGACACTGAAAAGGGAAAGTTGCGTGCTGTGATGGAGCAGAGACTGCCCAGCCGCCTAGCGCTGTTTTGCTTGTACCTGCTTACTTAATTAATAAATTATCTTCGACCAGAAAATTGCGTGGTCTCACTTATAACAAGAAGGAATAAATGGCAAGCCTAGGAATAAAACACTAGATTCCTGATTTTCAGTTCCTAGTTGTATTTCTCAGATACCCTTCTCTCACATTGAGGTCCTTTGAGGTATTATACTAGACAAAGGGAAAAGACGTTTTGAAGTGATAATCAGTACTGCCAAGACATAACACCATCCTGAAGATAAAAAGAATCAGAAATACTGTTTAGCAAAATACCCACTATATCCCTACTGGCTTTACAGACGAGCCAACATTACAATGTCTTAAAAAGTTATTAGGATTTTATCAGGCATTACGCAGATGTCTTTTTCTGAAACTTCATCCTCTCTCTTATATTACCAGACTACTTATGATTTTCCATGTCATTGTTCATTCTTTTTCTCCCCTGTTTGTCATCTGTGCTTTTCTTCAGTTGGCTAACATCTCATCCATTATCCACAGTTTATAAAAGCTAATTTTATTACTACTTTATATCAAGTATATTATATATCATTATTCTAGGAAGCAATAAATGAAAATAATGCTTGCTTTTAGAACATTATTTTGCACCCTTGCTTTGATTTGAAAAGACTGAATATTTTTAATGTTTCTTATAATGATACTGCAGACACTTTGAACTTTTCAAGAATCTTACCTTCACACTTGTCAAGTATTTTCACATACAGGACCACTTTCTAAGATTTGTGTGAGAGCCCACACATCTGTACATATGAACATCCTTTGCAAGCAGTATTCTCAGGTCTAAAGACAGGTTTTATGTCCTTTTATTTATGTAATGTTCAATGGTCAATCTATTATTCCAGTCTTATAAGGTGGATAATATGAAAATATTTTGTATTTTCAAGAAGATATTTTGTTGAAAGTACTTTTAAAATTGATTAACAAGTTCTTACACCTGTTCTGAAATTCAATCCCATTCCTTTCTAGTATTTTTTTTTTATTCAGAACTTAAGACTGTCAAATCATGAGTCACAGGGTCCTACTGCAGCATTTGAAACATTATTTTTCCCTAATCAGTTCATATTAATTTAAAATAGTTTATAGAACTCGGATGTTTAATTAAATTTTGGGATGTGTCAATTTACACAAGATTATTTTTAATTAAACAGATGCCACTTCAGTATTGTTTCTCATTTTCTCACCTAACATGCTTTTTACTGAGATTTAATATTTGCTTACACGGCATATGTAGTTCGTGTTGAAGTTACTCATGTCTCCTTTTTAATGCCCTTTAAGACTGATTTTGATTTGATAAAGTGTCAAAGATGAATCCAAAGATTTGTGTCTTTGACACTAATGGAGTGTTTCTGGAAAGGCTACACAACTGGACTATTTTGACTTATAGATTTGAGAATCATTGTAGGTGCAATTTACTACATAAATATCTGTACAGGCCAGGTCAACATTCACAAAGCAGTGTAAGTAACCCATGAAAAGGAAGTCCTGGGTGATTCACCTGGATTACTGAAATTTTTCATCACAGTCATGGTGTTGAAGACTAACATGAATTCTGTAGGTATAATAGGTTCTGATTTCAATTGGAACAAGGGCATGGATGTTGGAGAAATTGAAAGAGCTGAAGGATGAGAACTAGTATTTATTGATTCTAAGACTAAATTTTAACTATCATTTCACTTCAAGTCATATTATGGGAAAATCTGTCACTATTATTGTTATTATTTTTTCACTAAATGTCTTATAGATGCTATCTAACTTCAAGCACGACAACAGTTTCATTTTTCATTTATTTCTTTCTATTTTTTCCTTAAAAGCTTTAAAGTTTGTATAGATAAAAAAAAAAAAAAAAAAAGGTATCACACTCACTTTGAGCTGCTGTTTCAGTTTAACAGCAGTAGATAGCCAAGCACCACACAGCCACTCTCACTCCACCTCCTCAGCAGAACAGAGGGGGAGAAAATGCAATGGAAAAGATAGTGAGTTGAGATAAGGAGAGGGATATCACTCAAAATAAAAAATATCTTCCTTCCCATTCACCCTCGACTATCTCCTTTCCCTGAGCTGTGCAGGGAGACAGCTGGGGAAGGATAAAAATTGCAGAAGAGAAGGCCTGGGAAACTACAGACTGGCAAGCCTCTCTTCTGTGCCTGGGAAGATCATGGAACTAACCCACCTAGAGACAATGTTAAGGCACGTGCAGGACAAGGAGGTGATCTAGACAATCATCACGGCTTCACCAAGGGTAAATCATGCCTGACCAATCTGGTGGCCTTCTATGATGGAGTAACTGCATCAGTTGACAAGGGAAGACCAACTGATGTCATCTACTTGAACTTTGTCCTGGTTTAGGATAGAATAGAGTTAATTTTCCTCTTAGTAGCTGGTAGGGTGCTGTGTTTGGGATTTAGAATGAGAATAATGTTGATAACACATGGATGTTTTAATTGTTGCAGAGCAGTGCTTACACCAAGCCAAGGACTTTTCAGCTTCTCACACTGTCCTGCAAGCAGGCAGTGGGGGGTGCAGCAGGAGCTCGGAGGGGATAGACCCAGGACAGCTGACCCAAACTGGCCAAAGGGGTATTCCATACCATCTGACATCATGCTGAACAATTAATATGGGGGGAGCTGGCCGGGCTGGGGGGACTGGATGCTCGGGGATAGGCTGGGCATCGGTCATCGGGTGGTGAGCAATTGCATTGTGCATCACTTGTTTGTATACAGTAGTAGTAGTAGTAGTATCAGTATTACTATTATTTCCCTTTCTTTTCTGTCCTAATTAACTGTCTTTATCTCAACACACAGGCTTTCATTTCTTTCTAATTCTCTCCCCCATCCCAGAGAGGGAGGGTGGAGGGTGAGCGAATGTCTGTGTGGTGCTTAGCTGCTGGCCAGGTTAAACCACAACAACTTCCATAAGGCTTTTGACACAGTCCCACACAACATCCTAATCTCTCAACTGGAAAGATATGGATTTGAAGGGAGGACCATCCAGTGGATAAGGAATTGGCTTGATAGACACACCCAGAGAGTAGTGGTCAATGGTTCTATGTCCAAGTGGAGACTGGTAACAAGCGGTGTCCCTCAGAGGTCTGTTTTGGGACTAGTGCTTTTCAATATCTTCATCAACGACATAGATAGGATTGAGTGCACCCTCAGCAAGTTTGCAGATGACACCAAGCTGAGTGGTGCGTTTGATACCAAAGATGGAAGAGATTCCATTCAAAGGAACCTGGACAGTCTGGAGAAGTGGGTCCATATGAACCGTGTGAGGCTAAACAAGTCTAAGTGCAAGGTACTGCACCTGACCAGGGCAATCCCAGACAGGAGTACGGGCTGAAGGAAGAACTCATTGAGAGCAGACCTGCGGAGAAGGACTTGGGGGTTCTGGTGAACAAAGGTTTGACATGAACCAACAGTGTATGCTTGCAGCCCAGAAGGCCAACTGCATCCTGGACTACAACAAACGAGGTGCAAATTTCTACTAATTGAAAATCACGAATACAGTCTGGTCAGAGAATGTATTGAAAGCAATCCTGAGGAGGAGGACCTGGGGTTTTGGTTGACAAGAAGCTCAACATGAGCTGGCAATATGTGCTTGCAGCCCAGAAAGCCAACCATATCCTGGGCTGCATTGAAAGAAGCATGGCTAGCAGGTCAAGGGAGGTAATTCTCCCCCTCTGCTTTGATATTCTGAGACCCCACCTGGAGTACTGTGTTCAGATTTGGGGCTCCCAGCACAAAAGAGACATGGGGTCTAGAGAATCACAAAAATGATCAGAGGGCTGGAACACCTCTCTCTCCTATAAAGACAGGCTGACAGAGTTGGGGTTGTTCAGCCTGGAGAAGAGGAGACTCCAGGGAGACCTTATTGAGTCTTTCCAATACATAAAGGGGGCTTATAAAAAGATGGGTAGGAACACTTTATTAGGCAGTGTAGTGGTAGTGATAGGACAAGGGGTAATGTCTTTAAACTAAAAGAAGGTAAATTTTGATTAGATATTAGGAAGGAATTCCTTTCTCAGAGATTGGTGAGGCACTGGAACAGAGTTGTGGATGCCCCATCCCTGGAATTGTTCAAGGCCAGGTTGGATGGGGTTTTGAGCCCCATCTTGTGTAGTGGGAGGTGTCCCTGCCCATGGTAGGGGAGTTGGAACTAGATGATTTTTAAGATCCTTTACAACCCAAACCATTCTATGATTCTTTGAAAACATTCAATTAACAGATACATAACTCAAGAGTAGGAAACTATTATTTATAAGATTTTGTATTACTACCCAGGTTTCTATTCATTTATCAAGTAGACATGAGGTCTGTCTCATCCCTTCACTATGGTCACAAGAAGCTATTTTCTAATATAATAGATTATAGAAAACCCAAAACAGTGCTCTGCCTTCTCCATTTTTCCCACTTTTCCTTAGATACATCTTTCCTCTTTTGAGCACAAAAATAAGGCACTAGATTATTGATCTACATGGTATTTCAGTGTTTCCCAACTAGATATTTTTTGTGTGCAGGAGTGAGATTCATATTTTTGTGAAGGCTGGTGAAGAATACTTTAAAAGGCCACAAGTGCCTCAAATTGTTTCTGAATAGGCAACCACTTCTCTTATTCTCTTGCTATTCAAGAAAACTCACTATGTCCTTCTTTTTTGAACTAGAGGGGATTAAAGAGGTGTGGTTTTAGAAAGGGAAATTTAGTCTGCACCCATTTAAATAAAATCCACACAAGTAATTTGAGCTATGTGGAAGCTGGCTTGGTAAAAGAACTTTTGAGGGAAATGAAGGTTGGAAGATTGCTGTCCTTCTCTGGACCTGAATCATCATTTATTTGTCTATAAGTCATTAAACATTTGGGTATTAGAGCCCTCTTAGTACTTATTTTAGAGTGTAGATGCTTGAAATCTGAATTATAGTGAAACTTTGGAACATGATATACCATGTGGCTGCATGTGGGGCACCTGTATGGCTCAAAAGGAGGAATTAGCTAATTTTAGGGTTCCTGTAAGAATATATAATCTGATCGTATGCAAGAGAAGATTCAATCTGATGACTAAAATCTTTACTCCCACAATGTGCTCTTAGTATATCAAAAGTAGAATCACATATGTGTTCTGACTGCTGTAATGAGACTGACATGAGTAACAACTACATTATTATTATTACTGTTATTATTATTAATATTATTATCATTATACTCATACCACGGGGGAAAAATCTCGTGAGAAGACAATTATTCACACAAAATTTAGGTTCTGTCATTTCCTCAGCAAACAGAATGCTTCTGTGATAAAATAATAAGGTTCTGAAAATGATGATAAAAATAATACTGATGAAAATATCCATATACTTAGAGATCTTTACCAGATTCTCCAGGAAACAATGACAATTAGTACTCCTCTGCCTTCTCCATGTTTTCTCATATTCTATTTCAAAGCATATTTAGAAAACTTTCCTTCCTTCTCTGTTAGGTATTTGTTTCAGGGCATGAAGGAAATAGTTCAAATGCTTAAAAATACATATTTATCAGCTATAATTTATCAGATATCACTTAAATATCCTAGTCTATCATAGGCTGTGGCTACAAAAACAAGTAAGGCACTGTAATAGAGAATGATCTGCTGAATGAAACAATACTGAGAACCTAACATTTACACTATATGCTTGTCAAGGGATGGACTTACCAAAGGCTAAGTCTTTCCAAAGCCTTATGCTCTTATGATAAGAATCACAAAAACAACAGTAGACACACGCCCTTCTGGAAAAGCCTCTGAATGTCATGTAAGAAATCCAAGCATGTTTAAAATACACCTGTTCAGACACCTGGATCTCTTAAATAAATAAATAATTAAATAAATAAATGAAATAAAAGAGAGAGAGAATTTATTTATGGATAGAATGCATAGACTTCTCATTTCCACTTTTCTATACAGTCATAGAAAGGGAATGTCAGAGGACTTTTTCAGCTTCTGTCATTGGGTCATCTTTGTAGTCCTACAGCTGATCAGCCTTAACGTGATTATATGGGTTGTATAAATGCATATATAGAGTATGGAGAAATATAGATGTATATGTAAGGTTGATTTTTTTTTTTCCTTTTCCTGTATGTATCTTGTGCCAACACTGAAACTACATTCTAACTTCAGTCTACAGGCTGCCTTTCCTGCTACTGTTAGTGGTGAAAATGTTTTTCATAGTGTAGTAACAGAAATAGTTTATTTGAAAAACCTTTTTCAGACAGCTGCAGTAAGGTATTCATCTCATGGTTTCAAAGTTGCTGTCCTTAGTCACTGTCTTAGAAATTCGTATTTATCAGGCATCACTATTTGAAGAGAACTTTTATATGAGTTTATTTCATGCCTTTTTATGCATTGTTCTTACTGCTCATTTTGAAGCTGCTGTAATATCTCTTGGATATTTGGAAGGATGAGAATATTGCCTAAATACAAGATTTTCAAACATTTTAAGCTTTTTTCTCTTTGTTTTTGTCTTAGTATGTAGCCCTTTGATTTTTACTTTTTAATCTTTTTATTATGCTGGATGGTGTCTAGAGCCTTATTCTGCCTGGTGCTCCATAAGCAAAAAGTAAATTACAGAGCCTTTTCATATGACCTAAGATGGAATTACTCTTACCAAAGGTAAACATGCATATTTGAACTTTTCACTCTAGCTTCCTTTGTAGATAATACAGAACTACAGTTTATCAGATCATAAGATAGATTTTATTGTAGGTCAAACTAATTTAAATAATTTATTTTTCTCTATTTTCTCTATATAAACAGAGTCTTAATTGAGAAGCTGAACATATCAACATTATGTTGGCCAAATATGGCTACTGTGGAAAAATACAATAAGAAATCCTGATTTCTAAAAAATAGGACTGATTTCACTGTTCTTTGTTATGTTTGAATTCCATATTTTATCATGTTGACAAATCTAAAAAGAACACACACAGTAAGGCCAGAAAAAAAGAGAATGTTGGATTTCATAGTAAATAAATGAATATTCTTCATGGCACATGGCATCTAAGATATTAATGTATTGAATTCTAATCTTTTTAATTGCCTTTAATTACCATGAGCTATTTCCCATCTGATTTGTTCAAAGGCCTGTTGTTGCTTGGGACACCACTTGAAACAGTTCCTCTTTTGAATCACTTGATATAGAGGACACACAAGCTGTCTATAGCTTGGAACATGCATTCCCCAGAACCCTCCAAACCTAAGAAGCCTTTGTGTTTCCTTTTTGCTAGTTGATGGAGACATAGCAGTTATTTTGTTGGTCATATCCACTGGGAATTGGCAAAATCCATTCTGCTATTTTACCCCCAAGAACAGGATTTCCTGTGCAGGTCCTTTGACCTTAATCTGTTTAATGGCAAAACCAGATTTCATTAGAATTTGGATGATTTCTTCCCTTCCTCAAAAACGTCTGCTGTGTTGCCCCACAAAATGATATTATTGATGTATTGCAGCTGTTCAGGAGCTTCTCCCTGTTCCAGTGCAGTCCAAATCAGTCCATGGAAACTGGCAGAGCTGTGTTTCCACCCCTTGGGGCAGTTGATTCCAGGTGTACTGGATGCCCCTTCAAGTAAAAGCAAATGATGGGTTGCATGCTCCTACCAAAGGGATGGAGAAAAGTGCATTAACAATATCAGTTGTGGCATACCACTTGGCTGCCTTTGACTCCAGTTTGTATTGAAGTTCTAGCATATCTGGCACTGCAGGACTCAGTAGTGGTGTGACTTCATTCAGGCCACGATAGTCCACTGTTAGCCTCCACTCTCCGTTAGACTTTTTCACTGGCCATATGGGACTATAAAGGGTGAGTGAGTCTTGGTGATCACTCCTTGGCTCTCCAGTCAATGAACCAGCTCATGGATGGGAATCAGGGAGACTTGGTTGGTGCAATATTGTTGCCAGTGCACTGTTGCTGTAGCAATTGGCACCTGCTGTTCTTCAGCCCTCAGCATCCCCACAAGAGAATGGTCTTCTGAGAGGCTGGGCAACGTAGACTGCTGCTTAATCTTCTCTGTACTTAAGGTAGCTATACCAAAAGCACGCTGGTACCTTTTTGGGTCCTTGAAGTACCCTCTCCTGAGGTAGTCTGTGCCAAGGATGCATAGACCCTCCAGGCCAGTCATGATGGGGTGCTTTTGCCACGCATTCCCAGTTAGGCTCACTGTGGCTTCCAATACAGTTAACTTCTGTGATCCCCCTGTCACTCCAGAAATACAGATGGGTTCTGCCCCTTGGTGGCCTGAAGGCATCAAGGTACACTGCGTTCTGGTGTTCCCTAGAATCTTGCACTCCTGTGGGTCCGATGTGCCAGGCCATCAGAACCACACAGTCTAGTAAATCTGTTTGTCTCTTTCTTGTGCCTGGCCAGAGGCAAGGCCCCTCTAACCCTGGTTAGAGTATCTATCACATAATTATGGTAAACATGAAGCAGAGGTCCCTTCATCAAGGTCATGTAACCAAGCTGCTAGGGTTTGCCATCCCACTTCCTCATGTTTTCCCATGGTCCCACAGACAAAATTACAGGGTGCCATGTGCTGTCCATCCCTGGTACTCTGTCCCTTGAGCAGGAAAATGTTGACTCTTTATGGCTGAGATACTGCTCTGTCTGGGTGAGGAGGAAGATATATGTTCTTCAAGGTGGTGGACCTGTTAGGACAATTTCTCTGCAGCCAAGATGCAGGCCCATAGGGGGCAGAGAGATTTTCTTCATTTCTGAAGCTGGCTGGACACAACATCCACTGTTGGTCCTATCCCATCTCTCCAGTTCATCTCTGCCAGCATGCTGGTGTTTGATGATGGCGCACCCTGTACAGAGTTTTTCAGAGTGCACTGGACTTCATCAGGATCTTTGTGTGTCTGGTCATTGTTCAAATCACTATAAACCATCTCCAGCACAGCTAATTCCCTCAGGTGCTGGATACCCTTCTCCATGGAGGTCCACTGTCTAGTTGATATACAACATCTTCCTTGCAGGGATACCTTTCCTTCGCACCTGACAGGAGTCACCTTCAGAGGCTGAGAACATGTGCCTTTCTCACAATTTCTCTGTCAATGACCCTTTCCATAGAGAAGGATCACAGTTGTTTGGCTTTCTTGCCTTTTAATTCCTAGCTACTGTCTCCACTGTCTCAGCACTGAAGCAGCCTGGCAAGAATGTGCTCACCTGGGTGACAGCTGAAATCCCTTTGTATATCTCACTCAGGGATAAAGATCAGGTGGTTTCTGACTCATTTATGATTTCTGTCTCTTCTTCCTCCTGTTTTTTTTGTGATGGTTCTGCTTTAGAGTCGCCTGCCTCTTCCACTTCTCCCTCCTGGAACTTCCTAGGAAGAGCTTCTTCCCTTACTAAATGAGCTGACTTCTGCCTCTATTGTTTTGTCTTGATTGTGGGGGTTACTGATACTGTCAGTGATTGGCCCTCTGGTTTAGCTACAGTGTCTGTTACCTGGTCATTGGATTCAGAAGCCTCCTCCTCCCCTTGAGGGTGTTTGGTGGTGTTAACTACTGTTTGATGGGTGAAGGCCAGGCCGCAGCACAGTGCAGCAAGCCAGAGTTCTCCAGCATTGAAAGGGTCAGGGCATATATCTTTCAAACACTATATCAATTTTTTAGGATTTCACACTTGTTCAGGGGTGAAGTTCAAAACCATCAGAAGAGACAACCATGACAGACACCTGTGCATGTCCTCCCACACACCTTCCCGTTAACCTTAGGAAAAAAAAAACAAAAAAAACAAAAAAAACATTCTGGAGACCTAGCAATAGGAGTATGATGGTTACCTCTAGACATTAGAAATACTCAAAAGCTACTATAATTAGCCTATAGGGAAAGAAGGAGGAAGTACCATTCCTGGTATCGCCTACAAACTGACTTCCAGAGGAGGAAAAAAAAGAGAGTGTTGTTGTTAATATTCTCCAAGAGAGAGTTTCCAAAGGACACAGATGATAGCAATGCAGGGACCAAATACCAGATTAAGCTCCAGACCAGTGCTTTACAGCACAGCGAGCTGAAAAACAAACAAAACAACAACAACAACAAAAAAACAGTCTTTAACAAACTCTCAGATCTGATATATAGTAAAATACAGAATATGTCACGGATCACATAAAACAGGATCAAATAGAAAAATATCAAGAGCAAACCAGACACCATTGTGTGAGAAAAATCTCAGTAATTTTCTTCAGACAGGATCTTCTGTGAAGCTATTTTATTCACGATTGCAATGGCAGGCATCCCGCCAATAGGAGTGCATTATAGTAAACATATCATAACCTTATATTCCCTATTACCCGACACCTGATTACCTCCCCGGTTTCCTCATTGGCTGAGTGCTACAGGTTCACAAGCTACTCAAAGCTCCTCTATACCATATATGTACTTTTTTTTTTTTTTGATCAACCTTTTAGTTTCTCCTTTCCCCCCCCCCCCCCTTTTTTTTTCTCTCTTTCCTTGTGATTAGAGAACTTGTGATATTTGTTTTTACTGTTTTCACACTGCTCATCCTGTTTTTCTCAGTCTTCCACCTTATTTTGGAACAGTGAGGCTTTCTACTGTCCACTTATCTACTTAGCATTTCCCTTTGTTATGACTACACAACTACCTTTGAATACAGAAGGTTGGTTTTCTACTGCAAAAGCGCATTCTACTTTGAAAACGTTCTACTACAAAAACACAACTTGGTTTCTCACAATTGTGACTAGCAACTGTTAACTAAGTATGATAGGTGTAAGTACCCTCTAAAGTGCTCTGATCAAATCTATTGTTATCTCAACTCTTCAAGCACCATGTTGGGTGCCAAAACTACTCTGATGGTTTTACCTTGCTGGTCAGATGAACTCCACCACAACCACTCTCTCACACCCCCTCCTCAGAAGAATAGTATACAGAGAAGAAGAAAGTTTGCTGGAAAGAAAAAAAAAAATCTTATGGGTTCAGATAAGGATAGTTTAATTAAAGAGAAAAGGAAGAAGAAGAAAAGTTATCAGATCATCATGCAGATGGCAGGCCTCTTCATTTTACTTAATGAGCGGATTTCTCTTTGTGAGCAGTGCTATAACTTATGAATTTTTCTTCTGAGTGTGACAATACAAGCAACACCATCAGCTTGTTGAAAAAATACTCAGAAGTTCCCCATTCTCTCAAAAAATAACCAGCCACTATCATCACCACCACCACCAAAAACCACAGTGACCCCTTTTCTATGTCACTTAACAATTACTGTGATACATTACCAGGTGCTTTGTAGCTGGGTGTAAAAGAAACTCACTATAAATAGAAAATATTCAAAATACAATTAAAAGCGCTAAAACAATAGCTTTTCAGTTCAAGGGACTCAGCTGGTGAAATGCGGCTTGTATGGAGTGTTTGTCTCTATCTTAGTGATAAACCGCAACAAACTTGTATGTGGGTCTTCCTCATTTATATTAGATCCAAATAGGCATAAATATGAAATGGGTGATTTAGTGATTAAAATGGTTGTCTGCATATGGTGATAGACAAAGGACACTAATGAACTTCAGGCAGCTAGTAGACTTTTCTGACCCACCCCCCACTCCCCTACACTGAGGAAAAAAGAAAAAAGAAAAAAAAAAAAAGGAAAAAAGAAAAAAAAAGAAAAAAAAAAAAAAAAAAAAAAAAAAAAAGAAAAAAGAAAAAAGAAAAAAGAAAAAAGAAAAAAGAAAAAAAGAAAAAAGAAAAAAGAAAAAAGAAAAAAGAAAAAAGAAAAAAGAAAAAAGAAAAAAGAAAAAAGAAAAAAGAAAAAAGAAAAAAGAAAAAGGAAAAAAGAAAAAAAGCTGAATTACCAACATTTATGTGCAGAAAATTTGGTATATCTCAAATAAATTACATTGATGAATAAAGAGTTATATTGATTTTCCTCTACAGGAGAGGGAAACAATAAATACTTTTAGAAATTTGTTTAATTATAAAGTTTCAGTGATAAAATTCATCCAAAATAATAGATATGAGAAAACATTTTAGCCACTCACAGAATTACAGAATCATAGAATGGGCAGGGTTCGAAGGGACCCCAGAAGATCACCTAGTTCAACCCCCCTGCCAAGCAGGATCAGCTAGAGCACACAGTGCACAGGATGACATCCAGGCGGGTTTTGAATATCTCCAGAGAAGGACTCCACAACCTCTCTGGGCAACCTCTTCCAGTGCTCTGTCACCCTCACAGTAAAGAAATGCCCTCTCAAATTCAGCCAGAACTTCCTGTGCTTCAGTTTGTGCCTGTTGCCTCTTGTCCTCTCACTGGGCACAACTGAAAAGAGACCAGCCCCATCCACTCAACACCCTCCCCTCAGATATTTATACACATTGATGAGGTCTCCCTTCAGTCTTCTCTTTTCCAGGCTGAACAGGTCCAGTTCTTTCAGCCTGTCCTCATACAACAAATGCTCCAGTCAAGATAATAAAGCCAGCACAATCACACAATGACATCTATTCCTAGCTTTTGTCGCAAATGAGAACTAAGACAACTCTTTTCCATGACAAATTAATAAACACAAATAACTTAAGTATGCTTGTATGATTATAGGAACCACAGTTTTGTTAGGGTGAAGGGAAGCAGAGCTATAAATAGTTCCCATGCTGGGGTTATATCTTGTTAAAAAAAAAATCCTAGAATTTTTATGGTGTTCCAGAATTAGAATTATTTCAAAATTAAAAAAAAAAAAAAAGGAAGAAAAAGTTCCATCAATGAAATAAAAAATTTCCATGTAGTTTGTTCATCATCACAAGCAAAAGGATATAATACATTTTTATCTTGTTCTGTACAGTTCAGAATTTAACATTTTATGCCTTGTTTGAGTTTACATTTCAGTCTTTCTTTATAGAATATGAGTAGTTTTATCCATGTAAATTTATTCCATCAATACAAGTATACTTAAATCTTAACTGAAACATCCTATATTCTTATTTAGAATTGATGCTTTAATAATGAGACAGTTTAACCAACTCCATTTGGAAACAGACAGTAAAAGGAATTGCAAAATGTAAATCAGATGGAAACGCTACTGATGTTATAACAATTCTGGGCCTACATTATTAATATTTTTATTTCTCAATATAATTAAATGTTTACACATAGCTGCATTATTGTTGATTTTCACTTGATTTTACTCAGGTAAGTTTTTTTGTTTTGGTTTGTTTTTTTGCTTGTTTTTTTTTTTTTTTGTTTTGTTTTTCTTTTTTTTAACACTCTTATTCATCTATGACAGAAAAAGAAGGAATTGACCAGATATTCACAAAGTATTTATCTATGAAGTGTCCTTGGATTGTCCCTGAATCTATTGAATAAATAAATTAAATATTAGACTAAATAAATATTTTCAAACCACATTGTAATTCTAGTAACTAAACTACATATACATATATAAAGATCCACAGTAATTTTATAAGGAAACACAATATATTATCACGTTCTTTATGCGTTCTCTCATTTTTCTATAAGTTAATGAAAATATGAAGTTTCATCATGTTTTCACTCATTTTAAATTTACTGTTTATCAACTATACTGATTATCAAATTGAAAATACTTATTATACCTGTTATCTTATATATGTGAATATATAAGCTTGTGACTATATATAAGCATTCATATGAGCTAATGTGGAAAACATATATCTACATTAAAACAAACAAACAAAAACCAGTTTAGTTTTAGATGGAAAGGAAGAGATTGATTGAAATTCCTAATTCACTTCATATACTTAACCAAATCTTACCAAACATGGATAGTGCAATACACCCTATGTTCCTGTGGGATACAGATTCCTCTAGATCATAAATCAGGCTTTTCAGGGGATCAGCTATTTCATTTGAGCAGATCAGTTGGCTAGATCAGTTGAGCAAATCAACAAATCATATCAGCTGAACGAATCAAGAAACTGTGTATCTACTTTTCCTCGAGCCAATCAAAAATATAAAAAAAGTCTTCCTGCATCAGACAGATGAACACAGGAAAGAAGAAGTGTATATGTGAGTCAGCTCAAAATAGAGTATGAGAAATGAACAACAAACAAAAGGAATTTTGAGCAGAATAATGGGTTTGGCATAGCTTGAATCCATACCTTCCTTCCAGGCAAATGGGGACACCCAGTGTTATGATGATGACCATATTATACAGATTAGCAATAAGTATCAGATTTGTATTATGATCCAATCGAATATGGCAATTTCTGCACTCTGCTAAGCGTGATTTGTAGCATTGCTATATTAGTTTGCTAAATCAGAATCCATTTCAATTTCAATGAGCTTCAAATAAGCAAATATTGTATTTTGCATTAAACACTTTACACATGGAATATCTGAAAGAACTTGGTCAGAGTGTATTGAACAGTGACATGCTGGCACCTTGTTCTTCTCTGTCTTTCCACCTCCACAAATTATAGGTTTCCAGCATACACTGTGCCTCACATCTATTTCATACCACCATGAAGGTTGTGGAGCTTTCCTTCCTTGAGACAGTGCTCTCTAACTGATACAGCTACGACTTCTCTTTAAGATAATGTAATACACACAATAAACAGACAAAATTATAGTCTATTACAGATTGTATTAGGTGATATGTCTCCTTTTGATTTTGATTTTTAATCCAGTATGCTGTAACTAGCCCAACTGAAGTGGGTTAATATATAGTCGGTATAAATTCCAAACAATTCAAATTTCCATAAACTTCAAAACAAAAAAAAAAAAAAAAAAAAGGAAGAAACCCATACAGAAGCTTCATATGAATATAACTGATTGCAAATATGTCTGAACATATTCCATTATCTTTCAAAAAAATAAAAATAATAGTGACAAATGCAAACTTCTTAAGTACATAGCTGATTTCTTAAGCAGAAGGGTAAATTTTCTAATTTAATCAATCTCATCTTACTATAATATTTGCAATAAATAAAAGAAATAGTATGAAGGCTAAGACAACTGTATTTTTAGTAATAATGAAAACCTCTGTTCAGAAAATAAATAAAATTATGACAGCATTGCTGCATTATTATTGTTGTTATTACCATTATTATTATTATTACTATTATTATTACTATTACTACTATCGTTGTTATTATTATGGAATTATTTCATATGTACTAAGAATGTACCATGCTTGTTAGTGGGAGTGTTAGCAAAAGAGCAAAGCTGTCTCATTTAAGTACATTGCACAAAATGACTCAAATACTTTCTTGCCATGCTGATGTAAGAAGGCAAGTGGCCTATTCACAGCAATTTAGCTCACTTTAAGTCTTGTCAAGAGTGAAGAAATTCATCTCATGTAACTTTAATTACATACAGCTAGATTCTCGTATAAACTAATCATATAAGCCCTTATAATCATTGGCAATAGTCATAGTCATACAACAGAGTGAGTTATTCTCCCAACTTCTTTCATTCCCTTTCCTCTGTTAACTGTGATTACATGAAATGACATGGCCAAAACAGAATTGGATAAAATGATTCCAGCCTTCAGAAATCTCCACATCTAAATGTTTACCAATTATGCCATGATCTCAAAAGACATACAAGTTTCATAACAAATTGTTGTATTGATTCTTAGCATCAATAAAGTTAACATTATTATAGGTCTAGTTAATGAGTACATTACCATTGAAGTATTAGTAAAAACAATAGGCCAAATGTTCTTCAAAACATGAGACGTTAATTCTTCCAGATGAAAACTGTTTTGTTGTCTGTCGTAACAGTTAGCAGTCATATGGACTTCTTAAGAGGCTGAGGTAGGTTCACTGAGCAGTTAGATTGCTGGAAAAACAGCAAGGTACTTTCCAAGGTACTTTTCCTTGGTTAAGTATTATTTATATATAGAGAGAAAGAGGCCCAGTTCTTTCAGCCTGTCCTCATAGGACAGGTGCTCCAGTCCTCTAATTACCTTAGTAGCCCTACTCTGAACTTGCTCCAGTAGTTCTATGTCTCTCTCATACTGGGGAGCCCAGAGCTAGACACAATACTCCAGGTGTGGCCTCACCAGGGCTGAGTAGAGGGGGAGGATCACCTCCCTTGACCTGCTGGCAACACTCTTTAAATGCACCTCAGGATACCGTTGGCCTTCTTGGCCACAGGGGCACATTGCTGACTAATGGTCAGCCTGCTTTCCACCAGAACTCCCAGGTCCCTCTCTGCAGAGCTGGTCTCCGGCAGGACACCCCCCAGTCTGTACTGGTGCTTGGGGTTATCCCTCCCTAGGACTTGCACTTCCCATTTTTGAACTTCATGAGGTTCCTCTCAGCCAAACCTTCCAGCCTGTCGAGGTCTCTCTGGCAGCACAGCCCTCTGGGGTATCAGCCACTCCTCCAAGCTTTGTGTTATCAGCACCCTTGCTGAGGGTGCACTCCGTTCCATTGTCCAGGTCGTTGATGAATAAGTTGAACAACACTGGACACAGTACTGACCCCTGGGGGACACCGCAAGCTACAGGCCTCCACCTAGATTCTGCACTACTAAGCACAACCCTCTGAGTTCTGCCATCCAGCCAATTGCCAATCCACCTAACCGTTCACTCATCTAGGCTTCACTTCCTGAGCTTGTCTATGAGGATGTTGTATGAGACAGTGTCAAAAGCCTTAATTTGCATACCTGACTTGAGATCTGGAAGTCTGAAGAAATTAGTAAACCAGAGTTTATATGCAAAGAAAGCAAAGAGAAAAGAAAGTCAGTCATGAATAAGAAAAGCAAGAGAAAACATTGGAATACTGTAACACTACAGAAGAAAACCCATGTCTTAAAGTTTGCTGGACCTCATTGACAACATGAGGTAACAACAATCCAAAGGAAAGGTAGGAGGAACTTTTTACAATGAGCAAACATTGTTATTAGAAAGGCCCCATGCTACATTTAATTTCAGGAGTGAATTATAAATTATATGTAATCAACTTTTTTGCCTATTATGCCTCCGAAATAACTTTTCAGTCCACTACTCAATTACAGCTAAAGCTGGAGATTTTGCAAAGACAAAAGGTTTTACGAAATCAGTGGCTGATATATAACAGGTACAAATGAATGTCACAGGAAAAAAAAAAAAAAAAAAAAAACTAATGGTTTTGCAGTAAAAATGAGCAAACTGTAGCACATGCTGCCATGCTGCTTCGGACGAGAAATAAATAAAATATATGTGAGAAGGAAAAAAAGATATAACAAAAAGGAAGGGACACTGAATATGGGAGAAAGAAATGAGAATTATATAACAAAGGAGCCATAATAATCTTTTACCAGTCTCATTATTCAGGTTTTGCCAGTCCCATGATTTACAGAATAACTTGCTTATATGATAATGAAATAAGATCATCTTGTGCATATTAGTTCTTCTTTTACCTTTTCAGTTAAACTGTATTTGTCTTATAAGGGACTCTGTATATCTAATATTTGATATTTTAAGTGTATTTTTATTTCTCAGACGGAGAAAAAAGCTAAAGGCCTTTTCTTGAATTTCTTTCAATTTTCTCTCATTTTGCTTATTGATTTAGCAAAAAGTAATTTGGTTATTTCTAAAAGTATCCATTTCAATTTTCTCTTTTATAATTTAAGTTTTGATGGAATTCCAGATTGCATATTCTTCTTTGCACAAGATAACTTAAGATACATTCAGAAACAGTCTTGCATCAAACAAAATGACATTGCAAGGTTTGAATTATGAAGTGGCCCAAGTGGGAGATGTTCTGGAGATGTTATGTGAAAGAAACGATTTGCACCTGCTCTCTCATTCCTTTTCTCTGTCCCCACCACGTACACATATGCTTATACCACATTCCAGTTAATTGAGACCTGCCCTAATAACCACACCAGTAAGTCAGTGATGTCCAGCCTGGAGAATCACACAAGTCTGTGTCACCAGTCTGTGTCAGGCTCTGTGTAGGGCTTGGAATTAACCCCTTAAGCCCTCTGTTCCAAAAGGGCCGGAAAGCTGCATGACAATGTCCTCCCAGTCTTTGTGACTGACTGGGTTTCAGTCTAGATGTTGGCATGGACTGTCAACCATATCAATTCACAGTGATATCATGGTATATTTTCCTTTTCAAGAAAGGTCCTGTTGCTTCCATAACAAATCTTTAAAGAAGATTGTGTATCTATAGCTCAGAGATAGCTTGTTTCAGCAATTCATGCTATAGTTTTAGAAACTGTTTTATCTTTCCAAGCTGATGTCAAGATTAACAGTTTTTCTAGCACAATTTTACAGTAAGCCATTAGGCCCACACAAAATGCTTTGATGAACATTCATTTTCACATTATTATTTTAGTCATACCTCTGGTAGAGATTTTGCTGAACTACCTTTAAACATTACACTTTTACATTACACTTGCTTTAAGACTCTTCGTACAGAAAACATGTCCATTTTATACTGTAATCATGGATACATTGACATCTTGTGGCATGCTAATGCAGGTAATCATTATATCAATGTTAAGATATTACTTGAAGGACTACTTGAAGGAATATATATATACAGCTTTATTTTTATTTATTTATTGTATTTTTGAATTCATGCCATATTGTCACTTATCTCAGAGAAGAATTACAAAAAAAGAAGAATTACAAAAAAAAAGATTTGGATGAAAGGTATTTTTTGCTTCTGCTTTTACCATTCTCAAGTTCAGATGCTTTGCATTACTATCAGTAGTGGCATTTGTAAAACAAAACAAAACAAAACACAAGTGAAAAACAAACAAAGAAAACAGCAGCAGCAACAACACACTTTTTTTTTTTTTTTCTTCTTAGAGGCTAGAAATCTTCCAGAAATTATGTTGTGCCTTCACAGATATTATTGAGAAAACAAAATACATTTTTAAACAACTTCACAGTTTTCTATATATTTATTATTATTATTATTTTTGTCCATAATTATGGACATAATAAGCCAAGTAAGAAATGAAAACAAACAAACAAACAAAAAACCCTCAGAAGTAATTTGCACAGAGTAGTTGTTTATTTCAGCAGAATAATACCTCATTGAGACAATATCTAAATTGAGCAGTTCTTTAACAAGGAAAATTAAATAAACAAACAACAACAACAACAACAAAAGCATAGCTTGATTATACAGAAAAGAAGTAGGACTTAGCTCACTTAAATCTACACCTGAGTTAGCTTCTTTGGGCAAGATTCAATTGCCTATAAATATTTAATGTTATTTTTAACTTTGAAAATTTGCCTTAGATTTCATCATCACTCCAGCTGATTTCATCTTTCAGAGCCGTACTTGCCAACCCATGAAGATGTTTCAGATGCTCGATCCATCTGTAATGGCACTAGACTCCAAAGCTTAAGAAACATCCTGACCCCTATTTTATTTTAATAGCCAACAAAAAGAAATGTATACTTTAGAGAGGCAGTTCTGATCTATGTTAGAAGTCTGCTTGATAAGGTTATGGATCAATCACTATGTGTGTATATTTCTCTTTGCTGATTATCAGGTAAGTCCCCCACATGTAAACTACCACAAATGTAAAAAGCTTACATTAGAGAACATTCAGGTAAGATCTGATCTGATATCAAGACTCTTAGAGTTAGGAATCAGTGTGCAAACAAGGCCTCTAAACTGCTTCTATAGTTAACAGAGATTTAATCAAGATTAAAAAAAAAAAAAAAAGAGTCAATTTATTATCCTCTAAGGTCTTCTTTGTTTGACTACAGCTAAATGTCTAGTGCCACTTGCCTGACTTCCAATGATCAGTCCAGTTCTCTTCTGTGAGCTGTGATATATATCATTCCTCCACAAAAATGTCTCAGTATCTCATATAAAGAGACACCCGTACGATGACAAATGACAACTGTGTTAGGTCAAAGTCTATTCCTAGAGTTCTCTCTTAAACTGTATTGTGTGATGGTACCTACCTAGCTAGTATTGGTCACTGTTTTTCTACCAGAACAAGTCAGTTCTGCTAGGGTGCTTACCCAGACAGGAAGAAACTGAGGTAAGACCTACTTAAGTAAAGAGGAGAAAGCTGCACTGAAGGCTGTCCTCTGTCAGTCCTAATCAATAGTTTATTTCTGATTTTTGTTCTTCACTTAAATCTGGGACTCTGCTGTGAATATTATCCCAAAGGGAGGACCAATATGAACAGGAAGAAAAGACATTTACCTGATCCAGGCACTTCTATTGCCTTGTGATTTGGAACATTCTCCTGGCAAAGCTGAAGATGTTCATATTCACATGAAGAGGAAATGAAAGCATGTTTGCGTTTGTGGCAGGTGTTGCAGGACACCTCCTGGCCTTAGAATAAAACTTTTTTTTTTTTTCATTCACTTAAAATTATATATATGCTAACTATATTACATATATTATTATATTACAGTTTTAAAATATTATATTATTATACAAATTATATATATATATAACTATATTATTAGCTTATAACACTATTGTATTATAGCTATTGAACAAAATTAAATTATGGGTTGGAGGAATTGGTATTGTTTCTTGCTATTTTCCTTACGATATTCTGGTGGACAGTGGCCACTGTCTAAGAGCATAGCTGAAGTAACTGTACTAAACTTTGGGGGTCTAGCAGAATGTTGTTATGGTGGTGAAGTTCTCCATCTAGCTGGGCTGTTGCCTGCTAGTGTTGTGCTCTCATTTCCAATGTTGGGGTGGCATGGAATATGTGGTACTAGAGAAAAAAACAGTTTCTTGAAAATTTTATGTGTTGATTAGTGTGGTAGAAAAGTATCACTGTTGCTTAAACCATGGCAAATGATACCCCCAAGTTCTGATACTCAGACTTAGAAACAAACACACACACAAACACGCACGTCCAGACACATTTTTCCAGTTGCTGCACAAGACCTGCGGAATTCCCTGTTGCTGAGTTTCACTCCCCTGGTCTTTCCAACATGCTTTGTTAGCAGGCTCCTAGAGTTCTTATTCTACTCAGCAGTTACCTTCTGACTATTCTGACTTGAAGTTTGTAGTGAATTGCACATATATAAATGCATATACACAGGACTCATGTTCCCAAGGGAAGCACATACACAGCCTGCTATACCCGGTTTCTGGCTTCCAGATCTATGGGCTCCTATTACTCAAAGCCTGTCATCCATCTACTGGCACTGCAACACAAACATGTACACAGAAAAGATACTCCTTCCACCCAAGAAAGTAATGGGAAACAGGGTTTAGTAAGAAGACAGTACAGACTTCAGTAGAACAAAGCTCTACAGTTGTTGAAAGGAGTAAAAAATGTTTTAAAAATTTGATTTCTGCTCAGAAAGAACAGCAGAAAACTTAAAAATTAATTCCCTAATCTTTAATGCCCCCAAAGAGAAAATACTTTCTACAGTAATCTGTCCACTAAAGTGATAAACACTCAAACTCTTTCCCAGGTTATATAGTAAGCCATATTGAAGTGACTCAAGAACCGATTATCAAAAGCCTGATACAAAACCCTGTGAAATCAATGCTTTTCATCATCTTCAATGTATTTTGGATCAATCCTGAATTAAATCAGTTACCTCTTACAAGTGAAAATAAATTAGATTATAAGATGAATTTAAAATCTGAATTGATACGGGGTTTGAAAGGTTTGAATCATAACCAAAAAAGAAAAGGATAGTACAACTTTTCCTTAGGTCAAGTGATTGTCAGGTTCTTATTTCACTGGGGTATTGGGTTTCAATGTAACTCTCCTAAAATTTATTCCAAAATGACTGAAAGACTTATTTGTTAAGCCTGCCTTTGAAGTACCATAACTCTAAAACTAGCATAGTCATTTTCTTTTTTTGCATCAAATATGTTACCAAAATGTAACTAACAGTAATAAATATCATCAGGAGCAACACAAAGACACTTGGTTTGTCTAGTTTGTAGAACAGTAAGCTAAGAGTTGACTTCATCTCTCTTTGAACTTTGTGAGAAGAGGAGGTCGAGACAGAGATGCTCATCTTTTCTTCCTGGTATCTAGTGATAGGATGCATGGGAATGGCACAAAATTAGGCTGGGGGAGGTTTAGACTGGATATTAGGAAAAACTTTACCTTGAGGGTGATCAAACATTTCCTAGAATGGGCTTCCTAGAGAGAGAGGTGGTTGATGCCCCATACTTATCAATGTTCAAGAAGCATATGGATAATGCTCTTTAACATGTGTTTGAACTTTGGGTTAGCCCTGAAGTGGTCAGACAGTTAAACTTGATGATCGTTGTCCCTTCCAACTGAAACTGTTCTATACTATTCTATTCTAACTGAAGTATTTACTAATTCAATTTAGTTTATGATCTAGCTTATAACTTAGAGTAATAAATGTCCAATGCATTTATTTTGTCTTCAGGTTTTCTTTACCCAGTAAACAGAACAAAAATAGTGTGCTTGAATTACCTAAAGAGCAGATGCGACATTGGAAAGAAGATAATAATTCAGAATCACAGAAATGAAGGCGTTGGAAGGGACCTCGAAAGATCATCGGGATCAACCCCCCTGCCAAAGCAGGTTCCTTACAGCAGGCTGCCCAGGTAGGCGTCCAGATGGGCCTTGAATACCTCCAGTGAAGGAGACTCCACAACCTCCCTGGGCAGCCTGTTCCAGTGCTCCATCACCCTCACCGTGAAGAAGTTCTTTCTCATGTTGGTGCAGAACTTCCTCTGCTTCATCTTATGGCCATTACCCCTTGTCCTGTCCCCACAAACCACTGAAAAGAGGTTGGCCAAATCCCTCTGTCCCCCATACCTCAGGTATTTATACACATTGATAAGATTCCCTTTCAGTCTTCTTTTCTCAAGGCTGAACAGACCCAGGTCTCTCAGCCTTTCCTCATAGGGAAGATGCTCCAGGCCCCGTATCATCTTTGTGGCCCTCTGCTGGACTCTTTCCAGGAGGTCCCTGTCTTTTTTATACCAGGAAGCCCAGAACTTGACACAGTACTCCAGACGAGGCCTGACCAGGGCAGAGTAGAGGGAGATGATCACCTCCCTTGACCTGCTGATCACGCTCCTTTTAATGCATGCCAGGATCCCATTGGCCCTCTTGGCCACCAGGGCACACTGCTGGCTCATGGTCAACCTGTCGTCCACCAGGACCCCCAGGTCACTCTCCTCAGAGCTCCTCTCCAGCAGGTTGTCCCCCAGCCTGTACTGATACGTCGGGTTGTTCCTTCCCAGGTGCAGGACTCTACACTTGCTCTTATTAAACCTCATTTGGTTTCTTCCTGCCCATCTTTCCAGCCTGTCCAGGTCTTGCTGAATGGCAGCACAGCCTTCTGCATGTCAGCCACTCCTCCCAGCTTTGTGTCATTGGCGTATTTGCTGAGGGTGGACACTATTCCCTCATCAAGGTCGTCGATGAAGATGTTGAACAAGACTGGACCCAGCACCGACCCCTGGGGAACACTGCTAGTCACAGGTCTCCAGCCGGACTCTGTGCCGCAGAAGTAGAAGTAGAATAATGCTGTTAAGGAAGAGTGTTTGTTCAAATGACACACCCTGTGATTTTAAAATGTACCTGTTATTGACTCTTATCTCCTCAATACTTTGGAAAATATTTCCAAAGAAAATGTGAAATTCTCTGATTTAGAGCATATATGTGATAAGTAAGATTGTCTGTTTGTGCTTTGCACAAGCTTTGCTCCAAGTTTTGTTTTCAGTCCTTTTCTACCCTTGCAGATGGGAAATTAAAAAATATAAACAAATGTTCCATTACCTCTAGAAATATTTTTGATTCTATAGCTCATTTCAGCCAAAGAGGTTTGGGAATGATATAAAGAAGGACAGTGGTAATAGCTAATATAATAGACAGGAAAGAATTCACACAGAAGCAAATGACCTCACAGCAGGAAACAAACAGACAAAATTTTCATCCATCCAAGCTTGCAGACAATCATGTAATAGGATTCATAAACCAAAAACATATTAACATTTTTATATGAAAATTAACTATTATTTTAAGATTAAAAACAGAGCAAAAATTCTGTATCTCACAAGAGTATGATGAATAAAGAATTATTTTTTTTTATCAAGTATGTCCTACAATTAACCCATTAAAACTTGTATTGCTCTACGGTTTAAAAATAGGTCTGCGATTCTAGGGAGTGATATCCTGAATGCTTTTTCTTCATTTTCAGTGAGTGAATTGCAATTTTAATAAAAATATTGTTGTTCTCATTAGCAGAAAAGAAACATGAGCTATAATATAAAAAATATTTCATATTTCATCATCTGAGTAGAAAATCCCTAAATATTTAAACTGATTTTTCCTCTTATGACTATGATTTATAGTTGTGGTTTATATCTGTTTCCTTGTTTCCTTGGGAGATTCCTGAAGCAATCGGCTCTGGGGCAGATGCATTCTGCAACGGAGTGGGTGAGGTGGGCAGGGCTTTTTTTTCTGGCATCAAGGCCACTCGAGGCAGCCGAGGGAGCCACCAGGACCCGGCAGCCCTCACCAAGGAGGCTGACGAGGCGTAGGCAGAGCCAGCAGCGCGCACCTCCCCTGCTGTTCAAAGGCAACCCCTAGCGAGCGCAAGCGACCAGGAGCAACAGGCAAACAGGGCGTGGTGCATCAGTAGGGTGGGGCTGGCAGTTTGCGTAGGCAGGGTGCGCTTGGAGAGGGCAGAACATCCCTACCCGCTCAGAAAAACAGTTCATCTACTGGCTGTCTACCTATAGCTAAACCACCATGGTCTCCACTAGGCAGAAAGCTCTTTCTAGAAAGTCTGTGGAGACCCAGACTGAGTGCCCACTCGAAAATGTGGCAGTTCAGGTCTCTGGATGCATGGAGTGCTTGACCCTGTTGCTGCCTTCTGAGGGCAGCAGAGACACCGTCTGTGTGAGGTGTGAGCAGGTGGATGACCTGCTCAGGCTGGTGGTAGAGCTCAAGGAGGAGAAACTCCCTGACAGGTCTGAAGGAAAGACACTGAGGTGAGACACCCCAAACAGTGGTGTCACACTGTCCCTCTGCCCTGTCACTGTTGGGCAGAGGGACAGGACCTAGGAGATGAAGAGGAATGGAAACAGGTCCCTGCTTGGCATCAGAGGCAACCCCCCTCCCTACCTGTCTCGCCTTCCCAGGTACCCTTACACAACAGGTTTGAGACTTTGGAGCTTGAGAGACTGGTGGGTGAGGATGAGGTTGAAAGGCCACCCAGGAGGATGCCTAGGGCAAGGAAGTCAAGGCAAGGAAATCAACTTCACACTTCAAGACCGCCTCCACTAAGAAAGAAAGAAAGGTAATAATTGTAGGCGACTCCCTTCTCGGGAACAGAGGGCCCTGTATGTTAGCCTGACCCTATCCGTAGGGAAATCTGCTGCCTCCCTGGGGCCCGGGTCAGGGACATTGCCAGAAACCTTCCTAACCTGGTTCACTCCTCTGATTACTATCCTCTTTTGATAGTCCAGGCTGGCAGTGATGAAATTGCTGAGAGAAGCCTGAAGGCTATCAAATGGGACTTTAGGGGACTGGGGCGATTAGTAGATGGAGGTACAGGTGGTGATTTCCTCCATGCTTACAGTGGCAGGGAGGGGTACAGAGAGGACCCGAAAAGCCCACCTGATAAACACATGGCTCAGAGGCTGGTGCCAACATAAAAAAAAAAAATTTTTTTTTTTTTTTTGACCACGGGGCACTTCACTCAGCACCTGGCCTGTTAGCTGCAGACGGGTCCCATCTATCTCTAAGGGGAAAATGGATACTAGCCCAGGAGCTGGTAGGGCTCATTGAGAAGGCTTTAAACTAGGTAAGAAGGGGGACAAGAATGAAATAAGTTTCATTAGAGGTGTGCTGGGGGAAACAATGTCAGTGCTAGGGGAGAAGGCAATGGCCCAGCTGAAGTGCATCTACACTAATGCATGCAGCATGGGTAACAAACAGGAGGAGCTGGAAGCCATAATTCAGCAAGCTAGCTATGACTTGGTTGCCATCATGGAAAAGTGGTGGGACCACTCTCATGACTGGAGTGCTGCAATGGCTGGCTATAGGCTCTTCAGAAGGGACAGGCAGCACAGAAGGGGTGGTGGTGTGGCTCTCTATATTAGAGAGTGTTTTGATGTTGTGGAACTCAAATCTGGGACTGATAAGGTTGAGTCCCTCTGGGTTAGGATCAGCAGGAAGGCCAACAAGGCAAACATCCTGGTGGGGGTCTGTTATAGACCGCCGAACCAGAATGAGGAGACGGATGAGGAGTTCTACAGGCAGCTGGCAGAAGCCGCGAAATCGTCAGCGCTTGTTCTCGTGGGGGACTTCAACTTCCCAGACATATCCTGGAAGCACAACACAGCCCAGAGAAAGCAGTCTAGGAGGTTTCTGGAGAGCGTGGAAGAAAGCTTCCTGATGCAGCTGGTTAGTGAGCCTACCAGGGCAGGTGACCCACTAGACGTTCTGTTCACAAACAGAGAAGGACTTGTGGGAGATGTGGTGGTCGGGAGCTGTCTTGGGCAGAGTGACCATGACATGGTGGAATTCTCTATTCTTGGCGAAGTCAGGAGGGGTATTAGTAAAACTGCTGTCTTGGACTTCGGGAGGGCTGACTTTGAGCAGTTCAGGACACTGGTTGGCAGAGTCCCATGGGAGGTGGTTCTGAAGGGCAGAGGAGTCCAGGAAGGCTGGGCACTCCTCGAGAAGGAAATCTTAATGGCTCAGGAGCGGTCTGTCCCCACGTGCCCAAAGACAAGCCGGCGTGGAAGAAGACCGGCTTGGCTGAACAGAGAGCTGTGGCTAGAGCTTAGGAAAAAAGGGAGTGGAAAAAGAGGGCGGGCCACTCAGGAGGGTTATAAGGCTGTTGCGAGGCTGTGCAGGGACAAAATTAGAAAGGCCATCATAGCTCATCTGAAGCTCAATCTGGCTACTGCTGTTAAAGATAACAAAAAATGTTTTTATAAATACATAGATTCAAAAAGGAGGACTAAGGAGAATCTCCATCCTTTACTGGATGCGGGGGGAAACTTAGCAACAAGAGATGAGGAAAAGGCTGAGGTGCTTAATGCCTTCTTTGCCTCAGTCTTTAAAGGCAAGACCAGTTATTCTCTGGATACCCAATACCCTGAGCTGATGAAAGGGGGTGGGGAGAAGAATGTGGCCCTCATAATCCAAGAGAAAATGGTTGGCAACCTATTATAGCACTTAGATGTACGCAAGTCGATGGGGCCGGATGGGATCCACCTGAGGGTACTGAGAGAACTGGCGGAAGAGCAGACCAAGCCATTTTCTATCACTTATCAGCAGTCCTGGCTATCAGGGGAGGTTCCAATCAACTGCCAGCTAGTAAAAGTGTCGCCAATCTACAAGAAGGGACGGTGGGTAGACCCAGGAAACTATAGGCCTGTTAGTTTGACGTCAGTGCCAGGGAAGCTCATGAAACAGACTATCTTGAGTGTCATCACACGGCACTTGCAGAGCAACCAGGCGATCAGGCCCAGTCAGCATGGGTTTATGAAGGGCAGGTCTGGCTTGACGAACCTCATCTCCTTTTGTGACAAAGTGACGTGCTTGGTGGATGAGGGAAAGGCTGTGGATGTGATCTACCTTGACTTCAGTAAGGTTTTGACACCGTTTCCCACAACATTCTCCTCAAGAAGCTGGCTGCTCTTGGCTTGGACTGGCGTACATTTTGTTGGGTTAAAAACTGGCTGGGTAGCAAAGCCCAAAGAGTCATGGTGAATGGATTTAAATTCAGTTGGAGGCTGGTCACTAGTGGTGTCCCTCAGGAGTCAGTGTTAGGGCCAGTTCTCTTCAATATCTTTATCAATGATCTGGATGAGGGGATCGAGTGCACCCTCAGTAAGTTTGCAGATGACACCAAGTTAGGTGCATGTGTCGATCTGCTCGAGGGTGGGAAGGCTCTGCAGGAGGATCTGGATAGGCTGGGCCGATGGGCTGAGGTCAACTGCATGAAGTTCAACAAGGCCAAGTGCCGGGTCCTGCATCTGGGGCGTAACAATCCCAAGCAGCACTACAGGCTGGGAGATGAGTGGCTGGAAAGCTGCCTGGCGGAGAAGGACCTGGGAGTACTGGTTGATAGTTGGCTGAATATGAGCCAGCAGTGTGCTCAGGTGGCCAAGAAGGCCAACAGCATCCTGGCTTGTATAAGAAGCAGTGTGGCCAGCAGGCCTAGGGAGGTGATTGTCCCTCTTTACTTGGCTTTGGTGAGGCCAGACCTTGAGTACTGTGTTCAGTTTTGGGCCCCTCACTACAAGAAGGACATAGAGGTGCTCAAGCGAGTTTAAAGAAGGGCAACAAAGCTAGTGAAGGGTCTGGAGAACAAGTCTTAACGAGGAGCAGCTGAGGGAGCTGGGATTGTTCAGCCTGGAGAAGAGGAGGCTCAGGAGTGACCTTGCCACTTTCTACAGGTACATTAAAGGAGGCTGTAGCGAGGTAGGTGTTGGTCTATTCTCCCACGTGCCTGGTGACAGGATGAGGGGAAACGGGCTAAAGTTGCGCCAGGGGAGGTTTAGGTTGGATATTAGGAAAAACATCTTTACCAAAAGGTTGTTAGGCATTGGAATGGGCTGCCCAGGGAAGTGATTGAGTCACTATCCCTCGAGGTCTTTAAGAGACATTTAAATGTAGAGCTTAGTGATATGGTTTAGTGGAGGAGTTGTTAGTGTTAGGTCAGAGGTTGGACTAGATGATCTTGGAGGTCTCTTCCAACCTAGACGATTCTGTGATTCTGTGATTATCCAGGTGTATATGACATCACATAAACCATCCTTTTCCCAAGACAGTTGATATTTTTAGTTTCTTTTCGTAAGCAGATATTTAAAAGCATTTTATTAAGTAAATACTTCTACCCACTACTACAGCTGCTTTATCTTCAATAGTATTTTATATCAATAGTTTTATCAATAATATTGTAAAGATACATAATATGTGCGAAAGCTAAGAATGAGAAATTTTGTTCAAAAGCTTTGCTGAAGAAATGTGTCATTGCTGAGTTTTGAAAAGGATCCAGAAGCCCATTCTTTGTTCTGTTATGTTCATTATTTAAGCATCGTTATGACTAATAATTTGGGAGTCATTCAAAAGCCAGATACAGTTTTTTGTAAACAAATAGAAAATTTGTGCCGTTATCTATCTAATATTCAGTTATCTATCAAGTAACTCTAAATCAAGTATTATTTCTCTCTATTTTAGCAATTAGATGGAACAACATCAGCCTCTAAAATTGGGCCACGTTCATTTAGAACATTTTAAAAACAGTATTACTCTCTAATTTCACTGAAGTTAAAGTTCCTTTTTCTGTTTGTCAGAGATCTGGTTTGATTATTCTTGTTAGATCTCCCATTTAAAAGTTTTCTCTTTGGGAATGAATACCATTTTGTAAATCCTCAGGAACTAAATACATTGATAATGATTCAGCACAAACTGATAAGAAAATTTGAAGCTCATTCCACTGTCAAACAACAGAACAAGTGTTATCCGTAACTGCTGTTTCAGATTATGTGTGGAACTTTTCACACAATTTCCTTAAAGCTGCCTTAAATTATTTCCTTCCTTAAAGTTTCAGAGCAGCTGAATCTCTTTGTTATTAATAACATCCATGCAAATGTCCAAACTTCCCTCCTCTGTTACTTGTTCTGTGATTATTACTTCTTTAATAAGAAGACAGGTTAAAAATGAAGATAAATTAATTTTAATATCTTCTAAAAGTTTCCAGTCTTCCCTCCATATTTTTTTTTTTCTGTGTAATGGCATTGTCTAGTAAAAAAATCCTAATTCAAGTGAAATAATGTGGGAGAGAATTAGTACATTAAGAATTTGTTATTAAAGTATAAATGCTATTTACATTTTTAAAAATTCCTAGATAATTTAAAGGAAAAGACACTGACATTATGGAAAGCAAAGCAATATTTTTCTCTCATTGATGTAAAAACTCAAGGAGTAAAATCTCAGTCCAGTTGAAAACATTATCAAACAAGACTGTCACTGTCTTTTAACTCAGGAAAAAGGCCAAAGAAAATAAGCTGATTTTTCCCATCTGTGATGATCTTGCAGAATAATTTGTGAATACAGTTGCATGGTTCTCGTTATATATGAATCTTCAGTATGGCAATAAATCTCATGATTTTCTTGTCAAAGGGGGCTAGTATTAAAAACATGGCAAGTGTACTTGAATCAGAAGCAATAATAGATCAAATCTAAATGCTAGCTAAAGATTAGTTTTTATTTCCCAATCCTGATAATCATATTATTCATTTTCACAGTTTCCAAGATAATAAAATTTGAAAAGGAATGTGCAATCCACTTAGCCTAAAGCTGCTACTGCTGGCATTTGTCCAGGATTCAGATTTCTATGAATATTGTACATTCACCTGAAAAAAAAAATGGCTAAATATTTAAAGGAAAAATTGTAATAGTTCCTTCCCAAAGTCAATCTGTGCATGGGTATTATTCACATACACACACACATGCATAGTTTTCTTTAAGGATTATGTCACTCAGTAGTTCAAATAAAACTGGGAAGTATGTACTAGTAATGATAAAGTGAGATCAGATGGCAGAAAGTCTTTACTGCCAACCTCTCCTCAATTTTTACCTTTATCTCTCTCCTTTATGTTTAAAGGAAATATCTTTAGGAGAAGTCTTGTCTAATGAATAGACATATTTCAAGAGATCTATTGCTTTCCTCTACTTCTCAATATATATTCTTTTTGATTGTTCCCGCTTTATACTTGTTCTGAGAAAGAAGTGTTAGTAGCTCCCTGCTACTTCAGATTCCATCACAGAAAGAGAGAAGGAGATGGAGAGAGGGCAATTCTTACACACACACACAAGCTGATTTTTGCTTGTCCAGTACTCTCAGGAATTGGATATTGCCCAAATCATAGCAGAAAACAGATAGTATTCAGATCTGTTGTTCTAGTTTCCATACTGCCATGCTTGCACAATACAATGGACAACATAACAAACAAAGCAAAACTCAGAAAACTTATGTGTTCATTTATTTTCATAAAATGTATCCATTCCCATGAAATGTAACATTAAGATTCTTCTCTTCATTGGAAATGAAGAAATGAATGAATATTTTAACTGTCTTTTTAAACTTCTTTTGTGTTTTGTCTTTGACCAAGATTTAACTGATTGATTTCTTATCATTAACCAGCTGTTCCAGATAGAATGCTACTTAAAATACCAATTTTTGATCCATCAGCCATGAGATGCAATGTTAAGAAATTGTTACATTTACACTTTAACTGAAGCAGATTGCTATTCTTCTTATCCTTTGTACAGACAAGAGGTGGAAGGGAAAACTTTGCACTAAATTTACCATTCCCACACTTCTATTTCTATCAGTTTCAGTTTGGTCAGTATTTTCCTTCTCTACACAAATTGTCCTTTTTGTTTCACATGATATATTTAGCAAATAGTCTGCTTGACTTGACTGGCTTTCAGTTAATTTTAGTGCAAGTCAGAGAGAACAGGTTTGTTAATGTCAGAAAGAGATGGTACAAGTAACAGCAGTGACCTACTGACCAAATTTGATTTGGTGGTGGGATCAAACCTGGAGAGAAGAACTGTTGAGAGGATTGTTTTTGAAGGTGTTTAAACCATTTGGCTTTTTAATCAACAAAGTTTAGCCATTTGTAGAAAAGAACATAATGTATAGAGCATCAGTCCTGTTCCCTGGTGCTCATGGAAAAAAAGAAACATAATTGTAATTGATGTCTATTATCCAGGCTGAACTGTCTTTCTCCTTTCTTGTTTTTCAGAATCAATACATTGTAGTAGGAGCATTGGGTTTTATTTATAAATTACATTTTTTTGTTTGTTTGTTTGTTTGTTTTTTGTTAGCTTATCAAGAGAATTTTTCTTTCTCTGCAATTCAAGTATAGTCTTATTACATGAGGTATTTGAGTTCCAGCTTTGTTGTAATAGGATTAAAATCCTTGATAATATATATATATATACATATATACTTGTATACATATTTAACTCCTGTGGAAAAGACACATTTTGATAAACAATGGTGTAACAAGGGTTATAAAAGCACTGTGTAGTACCATAGCACTCAATTATTATAAAATGGCAAAAGTAGCCAGCTGATCACATCAAACTCAATCATATATGTCAGTATTCATACATCTCTCAGATAGTGACAGTCATTCCACAAAAAAAAAAAAAATAGATATTTTAATGTTCTATCAGACAGCCTCTACATGTTCCATTTATAATTCATCTTAATAGATCCATTTATAATTCATCTTAATAGATACTAATCTCACATTTACTACAGTAGAAGTAAAGGAGATAAGAGCAGAAAGAAAAAAAAAATCTGAAACAGCAATTCTACTTTGAATATGAGGCATGCCCAAGTATTTTACAAATTAATTGTTTTTTGTTTGTTTGCTTGTTTGTTTGTTTTGGTTCTACCTGAAGGAAAAAATATTACCTTTCTCTTTAAAAGAAATCAAAATCAGTAGAAGTTCAAAGGTGACGTGGTGGTTGCTAGTATCAGGAAAAAAAAAAAAAAAATAAAAAAAAGTGTTGTCTGATAAGTGATCTTCCTTGAGCACAGACAAAGTACTTGCTCTGAAAACATGACATAGTCACTGTAAGATTAAGGTAATTAAAACTAAGCAAAAGTACTGTTCTGAACTTTGTCTTCATGAATTACAGACTCAGCAGCCAGTTTAATCAGTTTACTGCTACATTAATCTGAAGCAAGAGCAGCATCCAGTGGCCTGTTAGGCTCAGCCTGGCTGTGCTGCCTGTGGACTGCAGATGCTCAAAGGACTCAATATTTTTCTCAGTTTTCATGTACTCAGTATTTTTCTCAGTTTTCTTGTTTCAGTTTCTCAGTCTCATGAATTCTCAGTTTTTATACTATTGTGAAAGGAGCAGGCAGGATTTCAGAAGGCTGTATCAGCACCCTGCAGATTTGTCTCTGCATAAATTCCATATAGATTATAGTTCTTGCTTTCCTCTGTGGTATGCTAAAGGACATGGAAGAAGTCATTCAGGACAGCTTTAGGGTTTTCAGATTTGCTTCATGACGTGTCTGTTCACCAAGACAGAGGCACAAGTGAACAGTAGGGTATTCAGAACACTGTTTGGTATACATAAATTGTGGGGCCTTCAGACTAAATAGTATTCATAGGTGTTGAGTAAGATGCAGTCTTTATCTACTAGACAGCAATCAGATGAACTGGCAATGTTATTTATGCAATATCAATATTGACTGTAGACAGAACTGCAGTAGTCTCTACAGAACTTAAATGTGTGGGAGACCTGTTATGTTTGGTGCTGTCTGTCTTTTTCCTGAGGGAGGAAAAAAGTTCTTGCTTAAAAAGAATTGCATAGAAAAAATATGAATGTTAACTATGCACAAGATGTAGAATGGGGATAAATAGATTATTTTGTCTTTCACAATATTTACTTAAGAATATTCCTCCATACATACAGAAGTGAGCTAGTAAATATATAATAGTTTTTCTCTGCCTTAGCAGTATTATTTTTTTTTTTCACAATGATTATTCTTTTACAGTTTTATACATATAGATCTATGAGCTGCATAGCAAAATGTAGCTATCCATAGCATATTTTTGGAAATGTCTTGGAAAATTTCACAAATCAAAGATACAGATTTTTCAGAGTGTTTGATTAATTGGGATAGGCAAAATGTCATTGGCAGTGTATGTATTTCATACTTAGTAGAGTAGCATTCTTATACACACAGAAGGATATAGTATGTGTGAACTTAAGTGCAAGAATGATACAATATAAAATAAAAACTTTGTATTCATTTAGCAACAGTACTGTGCATGCATACTTGCCTATCAATAATAGCAATCATAATTCTTTATATAATATTTAAATAGGAAACTTTTAAAAAAGAAAAGATAACTTAGTAAAAGGCCATAGGAGTTGAAAGGCATGTGTACTCTTCTGTACTAGTCATGAATAAAAAGTTAAAACTCTCAGTTCTCTCAAACATCAGTATACTCTCTGATATCAATTTTGTTTATGGTGCCCACCAGAATCTAGTCAAGATTGAAGCCAGAGCATTTTGGAATATTACACTAGCCAAAATTATGTACAAATATAAATACACACATTTAAGCCTACCAATTTAATTGTGAGATTTTCCCTGTGTCATTTCTCTTAATAGCTAATGCCTCTTTTCTCCCTTTAAAAACTTTCCTCCCATCCCTATTTTTATTTTCCTCCCATTGTGTGAAGGACTTTGTAAAAATATTATGTACTAATGCCTAAAGAGTTAAGTAGTTTTTGACTATGTGGAGCAATGCTGTCTGCAATTTAAATTTATAGAGAGTGTCAAGGACAATGAGGGGCTGTGTTGAAAAAGAACTACATGGAGGAAAGAGCTTGTTTAGTACTTGTTTAAAATTTGCTGAAAAAATATGCAAAAATTAAGTTTGAAAAGTTATTTAAAAGCACACTTTAAATATTAAAATATCAATTACCTTCCCCTTGTGTTCTTTCTTTCATTTTATTTTTATGCACTCAACTTGGCAACAACTTTGAATGTTTTATGGCTGTTCTCATTTCTTAAAATACTTTTGAAAATTAGTTTGTTGCATGAAGATGAAGTGGATAAGTAGCTTCTATAAGACACAAGCCAATCTGTCCACAACAGCATTTGATTTAAATAAGCCAAATAGTAAAGACCAAGCATTAAAATAATTGGTAAGCCACAACATACTGAGAACTCAGCTATGAGGTTTTATTTAATTATTATGAATTTGTGATTGAAATATTTGTTTTTAAATTTCAGTTTTAGCTTGCCTCAGCTTGACCTTGCCAAGATAACTAATTCTTTCCCTGCCTTGGAAATTTTTCATGTTGAATGCAATATTTCTTACATCTCAACAGTGTTGGTGGAAAGAGGAAAGTGAAAGGAACTAGACAAGCTGTGTGAGAGCTTAGATGTGGAACAAAAGAAGGTGAAAAGTTCTAATTATGCCCATATTACAAAATTTTTGTAAATTTACAAAAGTGCATTTTAAAACACAACTACTCACTGAAATTTCTCTAGAGTATAATTCTTCTTCTGTTTAGAGATATACAATTTTCAGCTTTAATTTATTAATGGACATAATATATCCCCTTTTTTTTTCCTATTTTTTTTTCCTTTTAAGACATATTTCCTTTTATTTCTTTTTAATTTAAAAAGCTCTTCATTAACTAAAAAAAAAATAAATAAACCTTTCTAGAGACTTTCCAAAAGCTTTCCATACGTAAAAAGGCAGTCTATAATTGTTGTCTGCCATCGGTTTACTCAGTAAAAAAAAGAACACTATTTTTAGTCTTTCATATTAATACTTTTGTTTCTCCTAAATGCATTAGTATCTTCTTGCATTTACTAACATTAATATATTCTGATAATTGCTGATCAAAAACATATATTTATATACTATGAATTAAGGTTATGTAGTAATCAATATTCCCAACTTTTACAGGAATTGACATATTGACAATTGCACATACTACTCTAAAAATATATATGTTTCAATGAGCAAATAATTCATTTAATTTATTTGGTGTTATTTTCAACTAAATAACATTCTACTTGGGAACAGTGTGCGTTCCTCTCTCCCTCCCTCCCTCCCTTCCTTCTTTCCTAATTCATAAACTTTTACTAATCTTTTGAAAATTCAGTTTGTTTGAATCCATATATGAGTCCAGTCTTCAAGGACAATTTTTCTCTTTAAAAATAGGAGAAAAAGTCATAAAATCATAGAATGACATAGGCTGGAAAAGGCCCCTTAAAGATCGTCTAGATCCAACTCCTTCCCCACCATGAGCAGGGATACCTTCCACTAGATTACTTTTCTCAAAGCCACAAGCAGGCCTAGAAGGCTTCCAGGGAGGGGGCATCCAACTGCTTCTCTGGGCATCTCATTCCAGTGTCTCACCACCCTCATAATATATAATTTCTTCCTTATGTCTAATCTAAATCCACCCTCTTTTAATTTAAAACCATTAACACAGGCCTTCATAAAAGGTCTCTCTTCATCTTTCATGTAAACCTACTTTAAGTATTGAAAGACTAGGACTGTCTAGCTATCCTACATAACAGTGTTCTTCTCCACACTTTGTGATCAGGAAATGATTTTTTTTTAATGCCAAATTAGTTAATAGAAATGTAACATTAAATTACAGACTACAGACTTATAGTTGAGAAACTCCTTTTTTAGCATTCTTATAGTCGAATAGTTCCTCTTTTTGGTCCCCTTGATTTCTTACCCACCTAATACTTAAAACACACAAGATTAAAACTTATGTATTTTGTCTAGAAAATCTGCTAGTTGGTCAGAGAAAAGCATATATAGAAATTAGTTTCAGCTACCTTTGGTACACTCCAGTTACATATAGTTACATCTATAATTTTATTTTGGATCTATTTATACTTTGCTCTCATAGGTGTTTTTATTTGTGTGTTTGTTTTTATTTTTTTTTTTTATAATTTTACTGACACTTGTCTTCAAAATTATTCTGAACTTTCAATTGCCAAAATAGAAAGAAAGAAAGAAAGAAAGAAAGAAGAAGAAAGAAAGAAAGAAAGAAAGAAAGAAAGAAAGAAAGAAAGAAAGAAAGAAAGAAAGAAAGAAAGAAAGAAAGAAAGAAAGAAAGAAAGAAAGAAAGAAAGAAAGAAAGAAAGAAAGAAAGAAAGAAAGAAAGAAAGAAAGAAAGAAAGAAAGAAAGAAAGAAAGAAAGAAAGAAAGAAAAAAGAAAGAAAGAAAGAAAGAAAGAATCATAGAATCATAGAATCATAGAATATCCTGAGTTGGAAGGGACCCTTAAGGATCATCAAGTCCAACTCTTGATACCGCACAGGTCTACCCAAAAGTTCAGACCATGTGACTAAGTGCACAGTCCAATCTCTTCTTAAATTCAGACAGGCTCGGTGCAGTGACCACTTCCCTGGGGAGCCTGTTCCAGTGTGCAACCACCCTCTCTGTGAAGAACCCCCTCCTGATGTCGAGCCTAAATTTCCCCTGCCTCAGCTTAACCCCGTTCCCGCGGGTCCTGTCACTGGTGTTAATGGAGAAAAGGTCTCCTGCCTCTCGACACCCCCTTACGAGGAAGTTGTAGACTGTGATGAGGTCTCCCCTCAGCCTCCTCTTCTCCAGGCTGAACAGGCCCAGTGACCTCAGCCGTTCCTCGTACGTCTTCCCCTCCAGGCCTTTCACCATCTTCGTAGCCCTCCTCTGGACACTCTCCAACAGTTTCATGTCCTTTTTATACTGTGGTGCCCAGAACTGCACACAGTACTCGAGGTGAGGCCGCACCAGCGCAGAGTAGAGCGGGACAATCACCTCCCTTGACCTACTAGCGATGCCGTGCTTGATGCACCCCAGGACACGGTTGGCCCTCCTGGCTGCCAGGGCACACTGCTGGCTCATATTCAACTTGCTGTCAACCACGACCCCCAGATCCCTCTCTTCTAGGCTGCTCTCTAGCGTCTCATCGCCCAGTCTGTACGTGCAGCCAGGGTTTCCCCGTCCCAGGTGCAGGACCCGGCACTTGCTCTTATTGAACTTCATGCGGTTGGTGATCGCCCAGCTCTCCAACCTATCCAGATCCCTCTGCAAGGCCTTTCCACCCTCATTCGAGTCCACAACTCCTCCAAGTTTGGTGTCATCAGCAAACTTGCTCAAAATACCTTCTATTCCTACATCCAGATCGTTTATAAAAATATTGAAAAGTACCGGCCCTAAAATGGAGCCTTGAGGGACACCACTGGTGACCGCCCGCCAGCCTGACGCAGCCCCATTTACCATAACCCTTTGGGCCCTGCCCGTTAGCCAATTGCTCACCCATCGTATGATGTTTTTATTTAGCTGTATGGTGGACATTTTGTCCAGTAGGATCCTATGGGAAACCGTGTCAAAAGCCTTGCTGAAGTCCAAAAAAATCACATCAGCTGGTTTCCCTTGGTCCATCATACGGGTGATCTTATCATAAAAGGAAATCAGGTTAGTTAGGCAGGACCTGCCCTTCACAAACCCATGCTGGCTGGGACCAATGACTGCTTTGTCCCCCAGGTGCGCCTCAATAAGTTCGAGAACCATCTTCTCCATGATTTTACCAGGCACTGACGTGAGACTGACAGGCCTGTAATTGCTAGGGTCTTCTTTCTGACCCTTCTTGTAAATCGGCACAACATTTGCCAGCTTCCAGTCTACCGGGACCTCTCCAAATTCCCAGGATCGTTGAAAAATAATTGAGAGAGGTTCCGCGATGACGTCCGCCAGCTCTTTCAGCACCCGGGGATGAATCCCATCCGGACCCATGGACTTGTAGGGATCCAGGTGGAGTAGCAAATCCCGCACACGTTCAGGGTCGGTTGGGAGTTTGTCATCCCCGCCGTCCCAGTCCTCTAGCTCAGGGCACCCTGGGTCCCGAAGCCCATCATCGGCATTGAAGACAGAGGCGAAGAAGGCGTTAAGCGTCTCTGCTTTGCCTATGTCATTGTCTGTGAGGAGACCTTCCCTATCAAGGAGCGGCCCTATGTATTCTTTAGTTCTCCTTTTTCCATTCACATATCTGAAAAAGCCCTTTTTATTTTCTCTCACAGACACAGCCAGCTTCAACTCAAGGTGTGCTTTGGCCACACGAATTTTCTGCCTACAAACACGAACGGCATCCCTGTATTCTTTCCATGACACCTGGCCCTCCTTCCAGTAGCGAAACACTCTCTGTTTCCGCCTAATCTCCATTAGAATGTTCCTGGTCAGCCACGCCGGCCTCCTGCCCCGCCTGCCTGACTTGCGATATTTAGGAATTGCTTGATCTTGTGCTTCTAGGAGGCATCGTTTAAAGAATGACCAGCACTGGTGGACATCGAGGCCTTCAAGAGCAGTTTCCCAGGGGACCTTGCTGACTAGTTCCCTGAGCAGCCTGAAGTCCGCTTTCCCCATATCTAGGGATGAGGTTTTGGTGGCACTTTTCTTTCTGTCACCGTAAATTTTGAACTCAACCACTTCATGGTCGCTTTGACCAAGGTGGCCACCAATCACCACATCTCCCACCAGACCCTCTCTGTTTTCTAGCAACAGGTCTAGGAGGGCACCTTTCCTAGTTGGCTCCGTTAGCACCTGCACCAAGAAGTTATCATCTAGGTGCTTCATGAACCTCCTGGACTTGCTCGTGTCAGCCATATGGCACTCCCAGTTAACGTCTGGCAAGTTGAAGTCCCCCATAAGGACAAGGGGAGTTAATCTCGAGGCCTCTCTTAGTTCTGTAAAGAATAATTTATCGGCGCTATCGTCCTGGCCAGGCGGTCTGTAATAGACTCCCACAACGACATCCCCTTTATTCGTTCGTCCCTTGATCCTTACCCAGAGGCTCTCAACTTTGCCATCTCCGACCTGAAGTTCCACACAGTCCAGCCCCTGCTTCACACACATCGCCACCCCACCACCTCGCCTACCCTGCCTGTCCCTCCTGAAGAGCCTGTAACCATCTATCGCAACACCCCAGTCACAGGACTCATCCCACCAGGTTTCGCTTATGCCGATGATGTCGTAGTTGCAGGACTGGGCCAGGACTTCTAGCTCATCCATTTTATTCCTCATACTGCGTGCGTTCGTGTAGAAGCACTTCAGGTGCGTCTCCTTACACTCAGCACCTTGTGGATCTGCCCGAAGGACCTCACTGGCACCCAGCCCCTCTGATTCTAGCGTACCTTCCCTTAGGTCTTCACCGGCGTGCCTGGTTTTAGCCCCTTCCCCCTTCGACTCTAGTTTAAAGCCCTATCTATCAGCCCTGCCAACTCCTGACCAAAGATCCTTACCCCTCTCTGAGAGAGGCACATCCCATCCGGTGCCATCAGGCCCTGTGTAGCATAGACCTTCCTGTGATCAAAGAACCCAAAGTTCTGCCGGTCACACCAGTCTCGAAGCCACGAGTTTATGTGAACAGCACGCCTTTCAGCTTCGATCCCCCCTATCGGAAGGACAGAGGCAAACACAACCTGCGCCCCTGATCCTCTAAGTAGTCGCCCCAAATCCCTAAAGTCTCTTTTGATCGCCTTCGGACTTCTCGTTGCTACTTCATCGCTACCAGCCTGAAAGACCAGTAGCGGGTAGTAGTCAGTGGGCCGTACCAGGCGCTGGACTTTCTTGGCGAAGTCTCTCACCCGAGCCCCAGGGAGGCAACAGACTTCTCTGCGGGTTGGGTCCGGTCGGCATATCGGTCCCTCTGTCCCTTTCAGAAGGGAGCCCCCCATAACAATAGCCCTTCTTTCTTTTTTGAAGGATGATGTGGCAATGCGGTGTGTAGGTCGCCTTGTCTTAGGCGCCCCCTCCAGCTGGGACAGGTTTTTATCTACTTTATCGTTCGGATTGTCTTGTTCTAGTCCTTCATATCGATTATTTAAGGGCAGATGAGAAGGTGAAGTGGACAGAGAGAGGGCTCGCCTACCACCCCGAATAGGCACCTGCCTCCATTCCCCCCCTTGATCTAGGTCTCCTCCCGCTGCCTGGCAGGAGGAGGGAACCTCCGTCTTCTGCATAACAGGAGATGCCTGTGCTGTGGCAGGCTCATGAACCTGCCTCAGAGAGGGTAGAGTGCACCTCCACCAGTCAATTTCCATCTCCGATTCCCTGATGCTCCTGAGCCTGTTCACCTCCTCCCGGAGCACCGCTACCTGGCTGAGCAGTTCTTCAACCTGGGCACACCTCCCACAGGCATACCCACCACTGCTGTCGGAGACCGACAGAAGGCTGGGGCACACTCTGCAGCCCAGGACCTGGACGGCTGCGTGTTTCCCGGGTCCCTCCGTCTGAGTAGCCACCGTGGTGACCGTGGCTGGAGATGCCGCACGAGATGCGGAGGCCACGGTTTTCTGCCTGGTAAGAAAGAAAGAAAGAAAGAAAGAAAGAAAGAAAGAAAGAAAGAAAGAAAGAAAGAAAGAAAGAAAGAAAGAAAGAAAAAGAAAGAAAGAAAGAAAGAAAGAAAGAAAGAAAGAAAGAAAGAAAGAAAGAAAGAAAGAAAGAAAGAAAGAAAGAAAGAAAGAAAGAAAGAAAGAAAAAAAAAAGAAAGAAAAAGAAAGAAAGGAAAAAACCTTTGCTATTTCAAAAACTAACATTTGACTGGGGTTATTTTCTTTCTTCATTCAAGTTACAAGTGTATTCTCATAAGAAGACAAGCTGTCTCAGAAATGCTTTTTCAAAATAAATAAATAAATAAATAAATAAATAAATAAATAAATAAATCCTTTCATCCCACATACCTCTGCCTTTAATTTAAAGATAAGTGGCTTTGATTTCATTTTACTCAGTACTGCACACAGTAATTTTTTGCAGTGCAAAATGAATGTGAAAGACTTCTAAATCAGAATGTTAATGTTTTATATCAACTAGGCCATCACTTCTCTCTTTCAGTGACTTCATATGTTACAAGATACAATTCAGGCACAATCCCTTTTTACTTAAGAATATGATCCACATCTCATTTTTTTATAGGCTGCTACCTAGAGATATCAAAGTAAATACGCTGTTCCACAAATCTGCAGTCTTTAAATGCAGAAGACTTTGCATTAAATTAAAAGCCATGTTTCATTAATAACTACTCTGCCACTGATGATTAAATTACATGTCAGAAACAACACTAATACTTTAAAATGTACATACAAATAAATAAATAAATAAAAATAAAAAGAAATCTAAGGCTATTTGTGCCCATCTTTTAAAGAAATTAGTAGCTAAGTAACTAAGAAGGAAATAACTGACTAACTAACTACCCACAGGTCAATGAACTACTGTGCAGATGTGAAGAGTTGGGATTTCATTTGGAGACATGAATGTCCAAATACAAGCATTATTATGTATAATTTATTATATATAAAACAATGAGTTAGAAAACCTCATGTTAATATTTTCCACTTTAAGAAACATTTCTTTATACAAATCTATGCAAGTCAGTAATGCATTGTTTACACATATTTATGACAATGAAGAGGTCAGGATTTTTCCTATACTAGTCTTAAAGTTAGCAGACCTACTGCTTTTATTATGTTTCACATTTGTCTTAGGTTCACTGCTCAATGGCTGTGAATCAGTTTTAGCACTGAAGACTGCCATTAAGCATTTAAAAGCTGCAACATTTCTACACAATCGGTAGTTACTTAATCTATACCATAAAAGATGTTGAAATATTCAGCAGAGCTGCAGAAGGAAGGAAACTTGCAGTATCAGCAGGAATACAAAATTCCAATTTGTGGGAGCAGTCTTTATTTTCTACTTTACCAACCTGAAACTGCACAGCTTTTGCATATCTTATATATGTTGGTAAAAAATAAGTTCAAATGTTTCTTGCTTGTTCAACAGCAATTATTATGTACTGTAAAAATGGAGAAATACTAATGAGTTAAAAGCAGTTATTATTGCTAGCTTCAGAGTTTTGGTAAGCTGGTTTGATTCATTCATGGATAAGGAGTTTAGTAGGTTGTGTTTTTGCATTTTTTTTCCCTAAGTGTCAAGATCAAATTATTTTGTAACTCATGTAAAGATAACACTGATATATTATTTTTTTCATGCTGTTGAGGATCACAGGTGAAGGGAAAGGCAGAATATTTAACTTTTCTCCCAAAACTACAACTGATTCCAAATGAAGATAATGGGAGTTAGCTTCAAACAAACAAAAAGTTATTCTTTGTGCAGTTGTGTATATTATAGTTGATTATAGTTAAAATAGAAATACAATATGTGAAACCATATAAAAATTTTATTTGTATATCACTATTAATTAATAATCCATGGTAATCATATAATTAAAATTGCTGTATGCAAACCTCATAGTACCAGCTTGTGTCTGTGGTGCTTTATTAATCTTTCCTATGTGTTACTACATTGAGTCAACAGCATGCTAAGCTTTTCATTGAAAGCAATGCAGTGTTTTTCCTGAAGATTTCTTCTTCTTTGGTCTTGAATACTTTTAGCATCATTTTTATATGCTGCCAGAAGGAGGATACCACTTATATTAGTCATAGGTATCTGTCGTGTGGGGACTGATGTGTGTTAGGCCCAAGGATTTGAAATTGCAGCAGAACCTCTGCCCGGTGAAGGGATTGGCACAGTTAAGGGGTGCACTCACAATAGCTTTTTCCCAAGTTGTTAGCTAAGTCCTAAATTCCAAAGTATAAGCTTGTGTGGACAAGATGTGGTATAATGTTTTGGTGCAAACACAGTGCCAACAGAAGAAATTTGGGGTTTTTTGACCATGGGGCGCTTTACTCGGCACCCGGCCTGAATGGCTGCAGATGGGTCCCTATCTCTAAGGGGAAAACGGATCCTAGCCCAGGAGCTAGCAGGGCTCGTTGAGAGGGCTTTAAACCAGGAAAGAAGGGGGATGGGGCTGAAAGAAGGCTTGTTGGAGCTGTGCCGGGGGGAACAATGGCAAAGCCGGGGAAGAAGGCAATGGCCCGACTGAAGTGCATCTACACTAATGCACGCAGCATGGGTAACAAACAGGAGGAGCTGGAAGCCGTCGTGCAGCGGGAAGGCTATGACTTGGTTGCCATCATGGAAAAGTGGTGGGACCACTCTCATGACTAGAGTGCTGCAATGGCTGGCTATAGGCTCTTCAGAATGGACAGGCAGCACAGAAAGGGTGGTGGTGTGGCTCTCTATATTAGAGAGCGTTTAGATGTTGAGGAACTTGAGGCTGGGACTGTTAAGGTTGAGTCCCTCTGGGTTAGGATCAGCGGGAAGGCCAACAAGGCAAAAATCCTGGTGGGGGTCTGTTATAGACCGCCAGACCAGAATGAGGAGACTGATGAGGAGTTCTACAGGCAGCTGGCAGAAGCCGTGAAATCGTCAGCGCTTGTTCTCGTGGGGGACTTCAACTTCCCAGACATATCCTGGAAGCACAACACAGCCCAGAGAAAGCAGTCTAGGAGGTTTCTGGAGAGCGTGGAAGATAGCTTCCTGACGCAGCTGGTTAGAGAGCCTACCAGGGGAGGTGCCCTGCTAGACGTTCTGTTCAAAAACAGTGACGGACTTGTGGGAGATGTGGTGGTCGGGAGCTGTCTTGGGCAGAGTGACCATGACATGGTGGAATTCTCTATTCCAAGTCGAAGGCGAAGTCAGGAAGGGGACCAGTAAAACCGCTGTCTTGGACTTCTGGAGGGCTGACTTTGAGCTGTTCAGGACACTGGTTGGCAGAGTCCCTTGGGAGGAGGTTCTGAAGGGCAGAGGAGTCCAGGAAGGCTGGGCACTCCTCAAGAAGGAAATCTTAATGGCTCAGGAGCGGTCTGTCCCCACGTGCCCAAAGACGAGCCGACGCGGAACTAGACCGGCCTGGCTGAGCAGAGAGTTGTGGCTCGAGCTTAGGAGAAAAAAGAGTGTTTATAACCTTTGGGAAAGAGGGCAGGCTACTCAAGAGGACTATAAGGACGTTGCGAGGCTGTGCAGGGATGAAATTAGAAAAGCCAAAGCTCATCTGGAGCTCAATCTGCCTACTGCCGTTAAAGATAACAAAAAGTGTTTTCACAAATACATCAGCACTAAAAGGAGGACTAAGGAGAATCTCCATCCTTTACTGGATGCGGGGGGAAACTTAGTTACAAGGGATGAGGAAAAGGCTGAGGTGCTCAATGCTTTCTTTTCCTCAGTCTTTAGTGGCAAGACCGGTTGTTGTCTGGATACCTGGTACCCTGAGCTGGTGGAAGGGAATGGGGTGCAGGATGTGGCCCTCGCTATCCATGAGGAAATGGTTGGCGACCTGCTACGACACTTGGATGTACGCAAGTCGATGGGGCCGGATGGGATCCACCTGAGGGTACTGAGAGAACTGGCGGAGGAGCTGGCCAAGCCGCTTTCCATTACTTATCGGCAGTCCCGGCTATCAGGGGAGGTCCCAGTAGACAGGCGGCTAGCAAACGTGACGCCCATCTACAAGAAGGGCCGGAGGGTAGACCCGGGGAACTATAGGCCTGTTAGCTTAACCTCAGTGCCAGGGAAGCTCACGGAGCAGATTATCTTGAGTGTCATCACGCGGCACTTGCAGGGCAACCAGGTGATCAGGCCCAGTCAGCTCTGGTGAGGCCGCACCTCGAGTACTGTGTTCAGTTTTGAGCCCCTTGCTACAAGAAGGACATGGAGGTGCTCGAGAGGGTCCAGAGAAGGGCAACGAAGCTGGTGAGGGGTCTGGAGAACAAGTTTTATGAGGAGTGGCTGAGGGAGCTGGGATTGTTTAGCCTGGAGAAGAGGAGGCTCAGGGGAGACCTCGTCGTTCACTATAGGTACCTTAAAGGAGGCTGTAGAGAGGTAGGGGTTGGTCTATTCTCCCACGTGCCTGGTGACAGGACGAGGGGGAATGGGCTAAAGTTGCGCCAGGGGAGGTTTAGTTTGGATGTTAGGAAGAACTTCTTTACTGAAAGGGTTGTTAGGCATTGGAATGGACTGCCCAGGGAGGTGGTTGAGTCACCATCCCTGGAGGTCTTTAAAAGACATTTAGATGTAGCCCTTAGTGATATGGTTTAGTGTAGGACTTGTTAGTGTTAGGGTTGAGGTTGGACTAGATGATCTTGGAGGTTTCTTCCAACCTAGACGATTCTGTGATTCTGTGATTCTGTGATTCTGTGAAAGAATAAGAAGAATAGGAAAGAAGAGCTGAGGGTCCTCAGGTAAGAGGACTGAATGTGAGGTTATATCTTTGCATACTAGATTTTGGTGGAAACTGAGGAAAGAGAAAGATGGTCTAGACAATAAAGTTAAGTGCTACTGGTAGGGAACCAGAGCAATAAGGCAGGGATATTTTGTCTTCCTCCTCCTCTGAAGATAAGTGGGGTGGAGGGGGTGGATTTGTTTTTCACTTCCCAGGGAGAAACAGTACCATCACAATTATTAAAGAAGACCAAAGGAGGGAGGCACAGATGGTTCTAACCCAGGGGCCAGCTAAGGTATGGGAAGGAGGCGAGAGTATCACAGGGATCTGGCTGCTTATGTGGAGCCCAGAAAAACTGCAGCAACACATCACTTTACCCTCTTCTGAATTCTACTGTACTCCGAGGATGACAAATTAAAATTAACTTCTTCTTTGGAGTCATCAGGAGTTATGTGACACAAACCTCTTGGGTGTTCTAATTAATTCCTTTGTGAAGTGGTTAAACCCCTAGTGAAACCTTATTTCCATGTCTCATTGTCTCTCATGTTTTACCAAACCTTTTAGATCAGTTAGAGAAAAAATGATACAAGAAAACAGTTTTGTGGCAATTTCTCTCCTTTCGGTTATTAGGTAGGGTAAATCGTCTGTTCTAGAGAGATATGTTGTGACAGGCTAGTTCTGCAATTGTTTGCTTGCCTAAGGGAAATACTCTTCAGGAAAGACTGGAATTCTCTAGTTACTTAATTTGTTTTAGGTGAATTGCTTACATAAATACATTCTAGAAAGAATAAAGGATATATGATGTATTTCAAAACATCAGGGGGTGGGGTTGGGGGGTAGAGGAGGTGGAGGAGCTGAAGTCACTGAAGTTTTCTTCCAGTTAGTGTTAGTGGCATACTGCTACTCAGGCAAGTTAATTACACTCATCTCTGCTCATATCAGATTTGTTCAGCTTATTATTTGTTCATATTATTTGTTCAGCTCGATGATCAGAGAGCTGGAGCACCTCTCCTATGAAGAAAAGCTGAAAGAGCTGGGGATGTTCAGCCTGGAGGAGAGAAGGCTCCGGGGAGACCTCATGGCAACATTTCAATACTTAAAAGGTCTTATAAAAAGGATGGAGAGGGACTCTTTACTCCTGTAGATAATGATAGGACAAGGGGGAATGGTTTTAAACTAAAAGAGGGGAGATTTACTCATATGAGTCTTTATGAGTCTCTTTTTTTATGAGTCTTTACTCATAGGGTGGTGAGGCACTGGAACAGATTGCCCAGAGAAGCTGTGGATGCCCCATCCCTGGAGGTGTTCAAGACCAGGCTGGATGAGGACCTGAGTAACCTGATCTAGTGGGCAGCATCGCTACCTATGGCAGGGGGGTTGGAACTAGATGATCTTTAAGGTGCCTTCCAACCCAAGCCATTCTACGATTCTATGATTCTATGATGATACATTATCCAGCATATCAGTCATTAATTAAAACAAGTTCAATCTAATCACAGCAAATGTGATAAAAATAAAAATAATAAAAATAAACAATAAAAAATAAAAATTAAAATTAAAAATAAAAATAAAAATAAAAGTATTGCACGAGTTGTGATGACAAATCTATCTGTCCTTTGAATCTGGCTTCAAATTATTCAGTAAAAGCTTAATTCGGAACTCTTCTGTGTCAGTGAGTAGCATCTTGTTTAACACAGTAGGCTTTATTTAGACCAGATAGCTATTTTGTATAATTTAAAAAAGGACAAAAATTAAAGTTCAAATAGTTATTTTCTTCTAAATTTAGCCATTGTTTTGTATAACTAAAATAAACAAACAAACAAAACCCAACTTACAGAATCACAGAATATCTGATATTGAGAAAGTCCTCTGAAGATCATGTAGTCCAACTTCAACTTCCCAGCAGGATGCCAACCATATCTAGTTGTGTTCTGAATATTTCCAAGGATTCCACATCCACATTCCAAGGATTCTATGTCCTCTATAAGAAAGCTAAATCTTCCTATTGTTTAACCGCTCTCATAGTCCACTCTCATAGTGAATAAGCTTTTTTTTTTTTTCCCTTTAAAGATGAACTCAGAAATTTGCCATCAGAATTTCATCTGAAATTGGAAAACTGTATTGTGCTAAATAATAACTTAAAAGGGTTAAATTTTCCAAATTACGGGCGCAGTATACCTGTTATAACTGCCAAATTAGCAACAAATGACAAGCTACTGATTTAACATATATAATATAAATTAAGTCAGTTCACAAACATATATTTTGGACATAGAAGTGGTGTCAGTTAAATTACAAAAGAGTGCTTTTGAAGTCTCTAATAGAATAGAATTTAATTACATATTTGTTCACATAAATGTAGTTTAAAGGTATTTAAAATATTTCTGGAGCTGAGCTTGTAATTGATCTGCATTTTGATTAAGGAAAATGTACTGCAATTTTTATTGCTCTACTTACCATCTTTCACTTTCTCAGATGTCTTCTCCATTTTGATAAAGCATGTACATTACATAAACAATGCAAATTGCCCCAGTGTATTTACTGGAAAATTATAACTATTTATTAAACCATTTTAATTCTTTTCTATAATTGTTCATATCTTCTTGTCTTCTTCTAGAGTTATATCTGCTGTAACACTGGAAGACAGCCTGTGGCACCAGACTGTCTCCCACATATGCAGGTTTTCACTTCAATGAAATTGACCCTTATTTTAGCCATGACAACCTTCTTGCCCAATCAAGATTCCTGTGCAGTTATTCTGGATCCTGCCACTTCTCTGTTAACTCTTGTAACTGACAATTTTATTCTTATTTTTTTTTCTTTCCCCAGTGATTCTTCAGATGCTTTCTCTTATGGTTCTTATCCCTTCTTGTTAGTATTCCCTACAGATTTTCTTCACTTCTTCAGTGCTGTCATGTAGTTTCCATTTTTCCTACATATCCAGATCTTCCTCTTCTTTCTCATAATTTAAAAGATTCAGTGTCATGCCCACATGAATTTTTGTCAGATTCCTCCAGCTAGATAACCTAAATTCTCATCAGCTAGCTAGCTACTCATTACAGTCTTAGACTTAATCCTGTGATTCACTCAGTAAAAATCAGCGTAAATTTTTCCTTAATTTTTTTTTTTCATTCTGCCTTTCAAAATAAGCACTCTGAATATCTTGGAATTTTACTTTCTGTAGTGGCTGAATTCAGATTTATTTTAAGTTAGCTGTCATTTAAAATAGACAGTTTATGGTTTTCTGAATTAAAAACTGCTCAGAAATCCAGTATGTATATATTTGATTTACATACTCTTGTTGTATTTTTACTTAATTACATCAGTTTTACCATGATGTAAGTTGTACAATGTACAAATGTAAGTTTCATAATATTTAAGTGGCCAGGCTTATGTTGAAGTATTTAAACAAATGAACAAAATTTGATTTTTGTTTTCCTGCTAATAATATTTACATGTAAAATATTTTATTCTCTTCAGCTGAAATTCTCTTAGGCTGAAACTCTTCCATCAAGCAAAGTAAAGCAAAAAACTCTTCCATCAAGCAATGGTAAGAACTCTGTATGACTTCCAGTATAACTAGTCATTTCTTAGAACCTGGTAATTTTTTGAAAGCTATAAATAATACAAGAAAATAGTCCAGTTACTAGCATACTTTGACTCCCTGTATTCTAATGTGCAGGAATTATAGCAACCCATACAGACATTTTCTCCTCGTTACTGCACAAAGTGATAGTTGATACTTTTGGACTGTGACTATTTCATATTTCAAAATTATTGAAAATTTGTTTTATTCCCACTCTTGAATGCATTCTATATGTTCATACATCCCATTCCAAGTGTGTTTTTATTCTCAGTGCAACATATGAGTATACTCTACTATATTTTTCTCAGCAATCTCTTCTATACTCACTCTACATCTATCATTCTAATTGAGCTTAATTTTCATTTAGCTTGAGACTGTGTGCATCCCTTTTTTCAATTTTAAGAAAACCTGGATATTAAGCTACATTGTCTACTGTCCTACTCTTTAACTATAAAATAAGCTAGCATGCCCATAACATAGTAACAATTCATTTTTTTCTACTGCATCTGCTATTATGGATACTGAGATATTCTGATGAGAAAGTATCTCAGTTTATGTAGTTTGTACTATAGTATTTATTGAAAAATATTATTTTTTGCTATTACAAAAAAAATCTGAATACAGGAAAAAATATTTTAGAAGAAAAGTAACTAGAAGGTATGTGATGAAGTGCTACAATTTTAGGTATAATTTTGTTGTCCATCTTCATACCTTGTCTGGAAGTATAAAAGAGTATTGTGATATTCATATAAGATGTTATACTGTAAGGAACATCACTGAACTCAGCACAGTTTAGATGTAGAAAAATGTTCAGTATCTATAGTATTGCATTTGATTCTGATCGTCATTTTTTTAACACAAAAGAGGGACTATAGAGAAGGGAGATAATATTCACTAGTAGCAAAAAAAAAGGCAAAGAAATCTTCAGAAAATAAAAATAATAATAAAAATAATAATTAAAAAAAAGAACTATGTATGTATTAGTTGCCTGAAAGAACTGCATGACTGGGACTGACTTTTGTTTTAGCTCTCCAATTAAATTTATTTTGAAAATAAAATGAACAATGCACAATATATATATATATTTCTTCACTGAAATTGAAAACACATAAAACTATTTCATTAGCAGCCTAATTTACCAGAGTCAAAATGTAATATACCTTGTACATCCATATTCTGTTGTGGATTTACTTTTACTGTCTTCCTTCTCCAATTAGCAAAATATGCAGCACTGTTTAAGCATCTTCAACAACTTCCACAGAGGTTCTTGTCCAGAGTTCTATCTCTTCTATTTACAAAAACAAACAAACAAAAAACAGTGCCTGATTTTTGTCCAAAATTGTGGTGGTTACATAGTCATACATGTTCTATCAATGTTGCAGGTTCCACTGGTGTGAACTTTTGTATGCTGCTTACAGATATATCTCCTTCATTTGTTAATAAAATATTCTGTAATAATTCTCTGAAAACTCTTCACTTGTCCAACCAGGTTTTATTTTGGTCCTTCGGCAAGATTCTAGTTTACAATTTTATTTTCTCCCCACTTTTTAATAATGAAGCATCAAATATTCCTTTTCCCTACATTTGTGATTTTCTGGTTTATTTTTAAAAGGTTTTAAAAGATAAGTTTTAAGATCAGTTCAGTACAAAGATTTCCAAAATTCTAGATCAATTAAAATCTGTGTAAAAAATAGTTCTGCTTGGGATTTTCATTGAGCTAGATGAATATGGTACTTGAGGCTGCTTGTTTTTAAGTTCCTTCAGAGCAGCATTATTAACAGACAAATATTAATTAGCATGAACACAGTAAGATATCATGAAAAATAGTATCTTGAAACTATGGAAAGTTTTCAACACACACACAGAGACATACACACACACACAAAATAAAAACAAACAAAAGTTTATAGAATGCAATTTCTCCCTTTGCTGTCTTCAGTGGGAATTGGCTCTAACTTTACCTTTAACACTAACACTAGCTCTATGTATCCAAAGTTTTATATATCCCAGACTGCTGATTCTATTGTTTTGTTGCAAAAGACAGAAGTAGGAATGTAATTAATTTGGTTATGATTTCATGTGATTGATTTCCCTTTTTACACATTTATCACTACGGATTATAATAGAAGTTTTGAGTGACTATTTGAGACTTTGAGATCCAACTCAAAGGAACTCTTAAGGCAGATGAAATATATAGCTTTTAAGTAGGAAAAAGCTGGTAAGCAGTGAAGGCATTCAGAAAATCAGTTAGCTACTTATTTGCATATGGAAAGTTTCTACTGAGTTTCTATTTTTTTACAAATGTCCACTCACAATTATTTAGGCCAAGGTTTAGGTCAAATATTTGATTCCTGAATTAGATCTTGCACTTCTCATTGTAGTACAAGCTCAGTGATTTTCAAGCTACAGTCACAAAGAAAGGAAATATTTTACTTTTTTGGGTACAGTACCCTGTATAATTCTGGGGTAAGAAAGTTTCATTATCTGGCTCTATTTTCTGTTTACACACAGACAAACAAGTCTATTGAATCAAAACCATTAAAAATTTAGGAGGAGCAAGATTTAATTATTGAATCATTTTTTTAAAACATTCCTTTTTATTGCCTTTTTTTTTTTCTTTTTTCCCAGATTCTTTTGTCCCTTTTCAGAAGGCACCAACTATACTCATTTCATAACATGGCTTTTCTATTTTTTTTTCTCCCACCTGTGAACTCCTGTATCATTTTGCTGTGAATCTTAAGTTAGAATTTACAAAATATTTTAAATAGAAATCTGATTCTTTCTTTTAAATATTGTGTATCAGGGAACAGGTTGTACAGGACAAAGAGCATGCAGCACTTACTAGATTGGAGGTGGGTAACCAGAGAAGAAGTAAAGAGGAAGATTGTCCTTTATCACCCTGCTGCTTGTAGATCAAAAGGCATTTTTTCCTAATCTAGTTCAATCTAACTCAGAAGCAGGAATATACTTTACCTGCGTTTCCACCTCTGGTTCTGCCTCTTTTCTTCAGTAATGTTCCCTACTTTGCCGCATCTTCTTCCTGAATTAGCCAGTAATCAAGGAGCAACATAATCTTCTTCTAAAGGCTTTGTAGAGTCATACTTAAGTTGTACCATCTGCTCAGGACTGATGTGCTATGGACAGGAGCAGATGTCTAGCTGAAAGCAGAACTTAATAAGTTATCTATGGATTTCACGTGTCAGAGAAATACAAATACTAAAGTTGTTTTTGTTGTTTGTTTTTGTTTTGTTTTGTTTTGAATTGATTTTCAGGTTTGTACATAAACACACAAGTAGGAGAGATTAAGTTTAAATGCTGTTTTTTTGTTTGTTTGTTTGTTTGTTTGTTTTTTGTTTGTTTTCCCCCATGGAACTACTTGAAAGTATTTTAATTGTGCATCCCAGCTCTTAAATAATAACAACAACAACAACAAGCAACAGCAACAAAATGAGCCCCCAAGTCTTTTAGAACAATTTTTTACAGTTTTTTTTAGACATGAAAAATTAAGCTTGCAACCTACATAATAAATAGCAAAATCTTATGGACAGCTTTATTGTACTTTATTACTTCTAAAAAATTATTGTCTTAGCCATGACAGAATGGAATAGAGACATGCATAAGTGGACACAGAGAGTTTGCAAGGCTATAGATTTATATATCCTTCCCACAGTTTTTAAGTTCAGTTCAGAAAACTTTCATTCTCAAAAGACAGATTTGTTTTAAACAAATTACCCTAGGTTTTAGGGTGTAAAGAATGGTGGGCAAAACTGATTCTGTTATTATCAATATCTTTGTAATTCATATGAGGTTGAAAGTTTTAACAGCACATTCTGAATGCTGAACTTCAAACATTGTTTGAAACTGTTGAAGGGAACATTCCAATTCAATGAAGTCCATGGGTGTTACATCAGAACTAAAAAGCCTACTTATGTTTTCAATACACCTAGAAATGGATTTTATTTAATAAAAGTTATGGGCATTCAAGGTGAGAGTCTTCTTATGTAATCTGATTTATTAATTGCTGTGACACTTATAGCTAATACAAGGACATTTCTCTGACCTGTTTAAGGATTATTCCTGATTTTTCATTTATATTTCAGGATTTTGTCAAATTAATTATACCTTGGAGATTTAAACCATGGTCAGTTAAGGTAACATCCTTAACATAATTTCTTTAATACTCATATGCTTAGGATCTCAGAAGGGGGACATCCTTTGAAAAGTTCTTACTAAATAAAAGTAATATATACATGCTTAGAAATAGAATGCAGTCAGTATGAAAAATTGGTGTGGGAGGAAGTAATGTGTAGAATGAAACTGTTTGGGATATATTTCTAACTTTTTTTTTTTTTAAAGATTTATATTTTGTTATATGCTTAATTATAACACTTTCAAAGCAAAATTGCCATTCAAAAATATTGGAAAGAAGCAAAGTCTGTAAAACTATCTCTATGAAATGAAAGACAGTGATAAATTCCAGAGTTAAGAAAGATATACCTTGACTAACTGGTAACTCTGAACCATTGAAGAACTGGAGGTGTTATTAGACAAAGCAGCAGGTGCATCCTGAAAAATATTGCTAAACTTTTTAATGCAGATAACATTCATTCAATACAATTTGGTGACAACATGGGCTCAGCAAGTCTCAAGGCTGGGTAGTGCAGGGCTGTGGAAAGCTGGGAACTAGCTCTGTTGTGTCTTTTCTGGGGCAAGGACTGATGGCTCTGGAATCTGAAATGGAGTTCTGGGCTGCTGACAGGGTGGAGGAACCCTGGGGGAGGCTGGGAAGGGTCGTGACAAAAAAAAATGTTCTAGGCCCTTAGAACTAAGAATCATTCTCTGGAAATGCCTAATTGTTTCTGTTTGTCAGAATGAAGACCTAAAGGGACTCTATTCTTCAACTGGGCATCGTCAACTGGGCTGCACAGTTGGTTGTGTTTAATTCAGAGATTCACTGTCAAATAGTGCCACTGAAACCAACAGCTCAACCTAGAACAAAACAAGGGTTATTATGACCTTTTGAACATCTCACCAATATTACAAAAATGACAGGAAAAGATTACTGTGGAAAGAGAAGAAAGGGAAGAAGGGAGGGTGAGAAAAGAGGGAAAGCGGGAAAAGGACAAACAAGCACTAAGGCAATATTTACCAATCTTAGATTAATACGTGAATAGAGATGAGAAGATTTCAGAATCACCACACCAACAAACTGAGAATACACTTCCTTTTCTAAACTCCAGTGAACTGGTTTCTGTTATAATGAACTCAACCTATCACTTATTGTCCCCTATCCTTCTGTGTGCTGCTTAGAAATCCACTTAAGAGTTCACATTAGCCATTAGAAATCCAAACACTTAGAGGATTTGTGCATAAACAATTACATCCTTGTTTATTTTCAAGATTTGTGTTTCTGAGTAGTTGCCTTTTGCTTATCTCTGAGCCCAGCTTTGAACACCCCTTTATGTTCACAACTGCAATGTCTTTTCTTCTGCTTTTGATAATTCTTTGTAGAATCTTATCAGTCTCTAGCCACAGAATGAATATGAGAAACGGTTTATCACTAATTAAATACAGAACTATCCATGAAAAGGCATGTGTTCATTGCTGCTAAATCACTGTTTCTGAATCATACTTTCACCTTTCTTGATGATATATTCTGGTCTACTATCATGTGACGTGACTAGTTTGATTAGACTTGCATATTTTTTTTCACATAATACTGCAAGAGGTTCTGCTAAGTTTCAACTTCTTTTTGCTAAATATTCCCCTTAGTCTTAAAAACAAATTGCTTCAAAGATTATGCAAACACATACTTGAACAGCTGATGTGCTTCTTACTTGTGGACTTTGAATTTTAGCCTTTGTAACAATTCTTAATTTCTAAAGATCTGATATATTAAATAAGATTCTCCTATGATTTCAGCTCCAAAATTCGTCCTTTTTATGTAAATCATTTATTATTTAAAAATAAAATAAATACATAAAATAAAATATCTGGAGACAAAAAGAAATAGAAAGCTGACCGAAGAGGAAAAAATATAAGGGTATTAAATCAAGGGTTTTCCTGCTTTTTTGTTTTTGAAACATCTAGACTCTTCAAATTTTTTCCATAGAAGTATAACTACCAATATATTTAACAAAATAAGGAAAAAATTTCTATATATCATAGAATCATAGAATCATAGAATATCCCGAGTTGCAAGGGACCCATAAGGATCATCAAGTCCAACTCCTGGCACCGCACAGGTCTGCCCATAAGTTTAGACCATGTGACTAAGTGCACAGTCCAATCTCTTCTTAAATTCAGACAGGCTTGGTGCAGTGACTACTTCACTGGGGAGCCTGTTCCAGTGTGCAACCACCCTTTCGGTGATGAACCTCTTCCTGATTCCAGCCTAAACTTCCCCTGCCTCAGCTTAACACTGTTCCCGTGGGTCCTATCACTGGTGTTTACGGAGAATAGGTCCCCTGCCCCTCCACTCCCCCTCGCGAGGAAGTTGTAAACTGCGATGAGGTCCCCCCTCAGCCTCCTCTTCACACATTCCCTTCATGCATTGAGATATTTAGGATATTATCTACCAAACTGTGAATTAATTAGGAACAGTCAAAAACTAACAGTGTATTTTTAATATTAATACCTACCATAAGACCATCAAAACTAGTCGTTTAAGGAAGCTACCTCCCTTTTTCAGCAATTCTTTAATATCATTGAGCAGATTTTTTTTTTCAGAAAAAAAAAATTCTTTTTTTCATCTGACAAGAATGTATGTTAAATATAATATATATTTTCCTAAATATTCCCAAAATGTAATGTTTAGCAAATTAAATGTATTTTTTTTTCTAAGACTAAAATATGAGTGAATGTATAAATGTCATAAATACTACATAAGAGACTTCTCATCTAAATATAATATATGCTTTGAACTTAAGGACTGATGCCACTGATGTCTTTAAAATTTCTACTTAATAGCTAACTGCATGTGATTATGAAAGCCACAGATTTTTGTTTCTACTAAAGACATTATTCATTTTTTTTTGTGTTAAAAACATATTGATGGCATATCCAGGATAACTATCCTTAAAACATTAGCCTGAAGTGTGTGTTTCCAATTTCCTAAATTCCATGACCAAAATCCACTTAAAATACTTGATAAATATTATTTCACAATAATATATACATATTATATATAACAATAATAACTGTTACTAGGTCTTTCTGTATTTTGTATTTCTTGAACAGTAAAGCTTACTTAACAAAAAGCAAAGTGAACAGCAAAATAATATATCCTGTTTTATTTTGTTTGTTTCTTCCTTCTACTGAAATACATAACAAGAAACATGCAATGTAGTTCACTGGAGATTATTCAGTCTGGAAAGCTGTTACAAATTCTCTCTGCTCTGTTCAGAAGCTTTCTTAAAATTTCCAGCTTAATGTTGCTTGGGGTACCTAAAGCTAAAACAAAATTCCAAAGATTAACTACTCTTTGTGGTATTTTGGAGAGTAAACTGTGTGGATAAAGAATTTTTATGGTATTCAAAAACAGAACAAAAGATCAATCCTTAACATTGTTTTGTAGAGTTTGCTCTGAATTCCTGGCAAGATACAAGTGCTGCAGTGACAGCTGCTCCTGCTCCCTTCCACTCCACTCACAGCAATTGCACAACCTCTCACAGCTGCCCTGCATCTTGACACAGTACCCACTGAACACCAGCTACAGAGGAGGCACATGTTTTCATTTTGAGTTGTCAAAAATCATAAGGGAATGGAAAAAGTGTTGGATAAAAAATAAATCATTTTTTTTGTTTTTCTTCGGTCATTCTGTATAGCTATGAAAATGTTGATAGTAGCACTACTCATGCCTATGCATCCAAATCATCCTGCTCAAATGATAAGATTCATGGCTGAATCCTTTTTAGAGAGTGAAATTTCTCTCAATTAATTTTGTGCATTATATTTTGATATTAATATGCTGTCAGATAGGTTGCCTTCAGCAGGGAATGCACCCAAGTTGATTGCATTGGCAAAAACAAAGCTACTGTATGCTTTAGCTCTCTTGGTCCAGACAGGTACCTTCTTTCAAATGTTTTACATTCTTTATATGTTAAGTCTAAAGTAGCCTTGGGAATAGGAGCCAAAACCTGTTCTTATATCTAGACTAAATGGCACTGCAAAATACAGTCTTGTTTGTCATTGAACTTTAAATCAAAGTGAAATATAAACACATCCTGTGGACCAGAAGTATTCTTTTTTTTTTTTTTTTTAACAAATAATTACACTATTATTTATTTACAGTTATATCATTTTGCACACTATGACATACAACACAAAAGATTTTTTTTTTTTTTAAACTTACAAACCTTAGCAATCCTTGCATTATGTGGTAGTACTGAGATAAGTACAGTTAATCTTGCAAGACTCTGCACCTTAAAAGTTTCCTCTAATTATGGTCCTCTAATATGGTCCATACTAGCAAAATGTTGTTAATGTTACACACCAAGACACATCATTCTACTTCCGTTTCAATTTCTTGTTACAGTTAAATACATGTAGTTTCCTATATTATGTGCAGACAGTCTGCATACATATTATGTTTTTCACATTCTGGTTTTGAGTTCATATAGCATCTTTGTTCTTCAAAAATTTTAATCACCCTTCTGGTTCCCTAGGAGGGAACCTAAGAGACTTTAGTCTTATGGGTCTTGGTGCTCCAGTAGGACTTGCTCACAAATTTGAGTATTTATGTCTCAACTAGTTAATATAAAGACTTCCATCTGCTGGGGCAGTAATATCAAGCAATGTACACCCTTCTAAGCAACTGGAGTGGCAGAAAATAGGAAAAAAAATAATATCTTCATCACTAAGCTGTTGAGGGAGGAAGAGATCAGCAGAGACAGTGGAGGTGGTGCAAATGCTTTTCCCTCTGTTATATTACTATTCAAACTGTCACAGTAACTTATTGTTGCTCCAAAATTGAAAAGCATGTGAACGAAAGTGCATGCCTTTCAGCAAGACTGGGATTTTAGTTGTGAGTTTTCACAGGGAACAGATGAGAGGGGAAGGGGAAAGAATGAAAATCCTAGAAATATCAGAAGCAGAGATACTTCAAGGGTATTCTTGAAGGTATTCATTTAAAGACTAAGATACTTTCAGTTCATCTAGGCAAAAACATAATATAACCCAAAGAGCTGATAGCCTGAAAGCTTTGTCAGGTTAACCTCTAAAATAAATTTTTGAGCATAAGATTAATTTGTGAATTATGTAGTGTAAGAAATGGTCCAGCAATTCGTGCCACTAAGGGGTTTTGAAGGGTTAACATTGAGGCCTGGGTTTGGGCGAGAAAAGAACAAAGGGATTTCTTCGGAGAAAAACTGCTGACTTTGCACGGATGTGCAGTAACTTCTGATAGCCGGCCAAGAGACCACTAGATAAGGAGGAAGAATAAGAGCCTTCCTGTCTCCCTGTCTCCCTGGACCACTAGATAAGGAGGAAAATATGAGCCTCCCTGTCTCCCTGTTCGAGCGGCCCCTGAGAAAGTAACAGAGACTGATAAGCAGGCGACATCGGATTTGGGAAACCAATTATAATAACCCTGCCTCTTCTAGAAGTAGTAATGAATATGTATTAGCCTAGGAGTATAAAAACCAGCTGCCTTACGTAACAGGTGTGCGTCCCGGTGGAGCAGAGACTCCCGGCGCACCCAGCGCTGTTTGCTTGCCTCTATTCGTTTAATAAATTGTAAACTCTGATTGTAATCCTATTTGGGACTCAGTCATTTATAACAATTGGGGGCTCGTCCGGGATGGTCTTGGTTCCTGAATTCTGACTTGATCTAGGAGGGGCGCCCCCACCATTTGGTGGCTCCTGTTCGAGTCAGGTCGGGGCTAACACCATCCTGAACCTGAATAAGGGCAAGCAAAGATTTAGATTTTTTTTATGAGCTCCCTTTGCCGGCTGCAGCACTATATTTTGCCCGTAATTCTGCGCGCGAAGATCCGAACGAAGACGACGGAGTCGTAAGTATTTAATGTGTATACCGTTCGGTTGGGTGGGATTCGGTTGCCTGTGTGTGTGAGAGTGTGATTGAGACGGAACGTAGTTCCGAAGCGATTGTGGAGGTCTTCTAACCGCGGTTCCAATCTCCCGCGAGGGACTTGGCCGGTGAAGGACCGAAGCGATTCCTATAGGATTCGTGGGTGGGTGATAGGTCCTAAACCCCCTGCAAGACACTCTCACTAAGGCAACCAAGGGCTGTAGGAATTGCCACAGTAAAATTCCTAGATGGGTCAGACAAAATTGAAGACCCGGGACCAGAGAAAAGGGAGCAAATTACCAGACATACCACCAGAAAGTCCATTAGGGATAATGATTAGAAATTGGAACGATAGGGGCCCCAGAAAAGGGAAAAAGTAAATTAAAAATGGTTCAGTATTGTATGACAGAATGGCCAAAGGAGCCTTTAAGACCACATGTCTTTTGGCCCGTTTTCGGATCCTTTGAAGACTGGGTTTGCCAGGCCTTAAATATACATGTTAATTCAAAGGAACCTTTTAGCCAGGAGGAAAGTGATTATGCAGGATTATGGATCAGGATCTCACGTCCTTTTCCAGCCTCAATATTTACACTAAAAGCAGACGAGAAGTTTGACGACGAAGAGAACAAAAAAATAAAAAAAGAAAAAAAAAGGAAAAAGAAAAAGATGATGAATGGGAGTCATTGGATAACCTACCACCTCTATATCCTAACAATCCACCCCCGGTGGTGCATCTTGTAATCCTGTTTTGTTCTTAAATGTTTTGACTGTGTCAAGGAGGAAGGTGGGAGCATTATCTAAGTAACAGTTTAGAAGTTTGTGTATATTCGCAGTGGTGTTCGGTCAGTTTCCCAAGTATCGGGGGAGCGGGGCTGACTGATTAGCAAAGTGGTAGAACGGAGAGTCACTTCTTTGGTGGTTCGGGCCTGAGCTCTGGGAATTTGGTAAGAAGGGGGAGAGCGAATTTATTTAGGCCTCAATACCTTTTTAAACCCCCATCTTGACGGATACACAGGAGTGATTCCTTGTTTTGTGTAGGCTTACTAACAAAGTGCATGAGAAAAATTAGCATTTGGCTTGAAATTCGGTCTTATTGAAATGTAAATTTTGTGGAAAAGGTGTTATTGTTTGTCTAGAAGACAGAAGGCTGAGTGCTTCAGGTGTTTTTCCGAAGTCCTGCGGATTTATGATTGGAATGGGGCTCATTAATAATCTGAAATAGTAAAGTTTGTATGTGGAAAGAAGAGTTTAATCCCAGAGAATTGGGACATTTGGGAAGAAGATTAGGAAAAGATAGTAAAAACCTGCAATAAAAAGGTTTGCGTGGAAATTGAAACAAGGGACAGTAACTAATATAAATAAATAAAAGGGAATGGGAAATCAAGGAAAAGGGGAAAATCCAAAAAAAAAGGCGTCCTAAAAAAAAAAAAAAAAAAAAAAAAAAAGCCTCCTTGGGTGCATAGTGGCACATTGGAAGGATATTGTTAGAAATGGGGGCACAGAAAGCAAGAGGACTTTCACTAAGTATTGCAATCAATGGTGGCCACTATATAAACTAAATGGCCACTTTATGGGTCAATCGACTATAACAGTGTCTTGCAATTAATGTTTTTGAGGAGAGAAGGAAAATAGGATGAAATGTTGTATAGTGATATGTTGTTTCAGCATGTTGGAGGGAAAAGGTTTGGAATTAAGTTGGCCCCTGACTGAGCCTTTGGTGTTGGCATTAGAAAAGTACGGGCTGGAGAAAGATAAAGGAAGTGTTAAAAGGGTTGTTGAAGGTGTTAAAGGCTGTGTGGCATGTAGTATTTAACAGAGCTGTTTGATGCTGAATGAGCAGGGAAAGAGGATGTAGGAATGTTAATAGTTCCGCCTCAACCCGAGGCTGAGATCTCTAAATCGCGGGTGTGAACCCTCTGGGGCAGGGGGACCGTGATCGGTCCGAGAGAGTTGTCGTGGAAACAGAAAAGCAGCTAACTCTTGAAACAACCTGAGTTCATGTGTGAGCTCAGGTTGCCAATGGGACCGCTCAGGGAACTTT